>NC_140969.1:97268857-97276357 GCF_056783735.1 Eptatretus burgeri
TTCATCATTTCAGATACAGCAGAGACATAATCAACTGCTTCAACTTCTTGTGTTCCAATATACAATCGCACACTATCAAACATTTTCCAGAAGAAATCATTTACAAGTGTAGCGTTTGTGTTATTCCCAGTCAAAGTGAATTTAAATTTACACAACAAGAAACTTTCGGAGAGATTCAAATAGGTTTGTTGATTATTTATTTCAAAACTTTTTGTACCATTTGTATTCCAGTCTGTTCCAGTTATTGCATTTACCTTGAAGTAATCTTCTTTTTTAGTGGAGTTTGAGATAATAATAGTATCATCCAAATCATAGATACTATCAATTGCTTCCATACTTGTATTTATTTAGGAAAAAAGATGTTAAAACTTTTGAAACCCTGATCTAAGTATTTGAATTATTTTCTGTCGTTCTTGGGGGGACAACTGAGTTTTACCTTTCTTAATTTCTTTTATTGCTTGTAATTTATGAGATTCCTTCTGAGCATCTTTTATACTCTTTACAGCACCTGCTACATTTCCCACAGCAGAAGCAGTTGAACCAATTAGGTCTTTATGTTTAAGAATAGTTGAACCAATACCCATGAGAGTATCAATTATCCCATCTCCTCTAAATTGATGTCCGACACCCCTTTGTCTCTTAGGTTTATAGTATCCTCTACCAAGATACATACCTTCACCCTTGTAGTACGGGGAAAGGAACATCCCATCCCCTGTAATTATTTTATATTTTCCCAACTCGTGTTTCCTCACAATAACCATTGTATTTATTTATTGAAAAACTTCACGTAGGTGAATTCTGATGGATATAACTTCTCCATTAAAAGAAATCACACGATTATCTTGGTCGGTTATCCTAAAATTTACTCTGTGTATGGTTTTTCCTGACACAGGTAGATAAACCAAATTTTTAGGTTCCATATTGAATTTATAACCAATTGGGGTTGAGTATGCGCTGAATGAAAATATTGTATTTGTTTTTTTTTCCATCATTATAAGCACCATCAATCAAATCACAGTGAATTAACACCGAATTTATTCCTGAGGATATTTGAATGACATTATCACTGAAAAACGTCCCATTAGTTTCAATCTTTTTTGAGGAGAAACCTAATAACTCTCTAAATGAATTATCAATTGTGAAATCAACCTTGTAGTTATTTTTAACTTTAATCGTTGATTTTGAAGTATGTTTTTGAATGTTTATAACAATATTTTTTGGTTCATCACCCTGTTCTTTCATAAGACGAGCAATTTCGGAAGATATTTGAGAAATCTCGTATGCTCCGGGTGAGACTGTTATCGTTTTGTATCCACTTCCCGGATTATAACTAAACTTGTCATTTTTCTCGGTTATATTAAATAAGGTATTATAAGTTTCCATGGACAATAAAGATGCCTCATATTCTTTTGTTGTGTCAAGTTGTAGTGGGTATGGGAATGAAGATGTGTGGTCGCTTGTTGTGAAATTAAAACTCATGATTGTGCTTCTCATCTTATTTAATATGAGATAAAATGTCTTTATATTGAGATTTATTAATTATTTTCATGTTCATCAACTGGTCTAAAATGGCTGATGCTTCATTAAAACAATTGTTATTTCCAGCCTTCTTACTGCCTAACAACAATAACAGTCTATTAACTAATTGCGATGGGTCATTTGGAAGAAAACTAATACCTGAACCAAGGATACTTAAAGCCTGAATAATGTGTTTCTCCTTCTCATTCTTCCTACTTTTACCAGAGAGAATAACCTTATAATTTAGAGTGTTCAGCAAATCAATATATACTCTATCATCATTATTTTCCATATCCAATGGTTTATCAATATACTTTGATTCATCCCTCACAGTTGAACCTTGTCTTCCATCTTTTGTGAGAAGAAACATTAATCTCGGAGTTAGTTTAACAGGGGGTTGAGCAGAACTTAAGAACCTTAATTCATCATTAAATATCAATACCTTTTCTTGAACAAGATGAAATATTGCTGGTTGTTCTGTTGGAATGAGTCCTGCTTTGGTTTTTGAATCCGCTGAATATTCATTGTTTTGAACAGCATTCACAATATAATCAGGGGGTTGATTAATCTCTTCCAGTTGTTGAAATAAACCTTCATCATATTCTAATTCTCCAATATGCTCTAATTCTTCCTCCGTCATTTGACTGAAATCTTTTAACATTTGGAGCTTTCTGGGAGTATATTCTACTGTGGGAACTGTGGAAACATCTTTCAATTTTTCTTGGGAAGTTTTTAAAAGTGGTTTAAAAATTTCTCTTGTTTTCTTTCAAATACTTCTTCGCCCGTTAGTTTCTGTCTGCGTTTCTTCTTTATGTCTTCCTGCTGTTTTACAACTTTTGAAACCAACTCTTGATGTTCCTTAAATCTTCTTGCTCTTTCTTTTGTATCCATTTATTTATTGTAAAATATCATTTAATGAATTGTAAAGATTAACAGGGAAATTTTCCTTTTCTTCATCATTCAAGTAGATGTGTTCAAATAAATCCTTTTCTTTAAATATTTCATCAAATTCTTTATTAACATTAATGCGAGTTGTAATTTCTTCTTCACTAATACTTGCATCTCTGCTTTTCATACGTTTGCGTTGAGTTTCTTCATCAACATCAAAACCGAATGATAAAATCTTCACTCCGCTCAGATATTTAATAATTTGTCTCGTTCCTTCTGGATTAGTTTCTAATATCCCAACACCACCAGATTTTAGTTTCCTTAACTCACTCTTACAATGTGAATATTTTGTTGTACCAAGAGAAACCTCCTCAAATATTTGTCCTTCATTCCTCAATCGCATATGTTCCTCCACTGAAATATAGTGATAATCTTCACCTTTTATTTCTCCAGGTCTTATTGCTCTAGTTGTTGTTGATACAATGCGTATCACGGGGTGTTTTTTAAGTAAATTTACAATATTCTCATTTGTACTACACAAGAACCTTGATTTATGAAAGTTTTTTCCAGAAGCAGATTTACCCACAAGATTTATAATAATAGTTGTCATTTATATATGTAATTGTTTATAAAACAAAAAATATATCCCTTAATATATAATCTTGTTTCACAACAATATATTTATATTTTTCAGTCGTGTGCTTCATGTAATCCTCAAATTTCTTTTTACTACATAATGTAGAACAATTATCTCTCCAAAAATTATTGATATCTATTGAATTTAACTTGAATAAAATAAAAGTATTAGCATTGTTTCTGATGGAACGACGAGGAAGTTGAAAGTACGATTGACTAAGATAAATACAATTACAAGAAGAATGTCTCCCTCTTGTGTAGTAGCTGTCCATTACCGTTTGGTTTCTCTCATTAACACAATCATCAAAGATAACGAGGTTCTTTTTTGATTTATCTAAATCTTGGGGAGACGGTATATCATCCGTATTATCACTAAGAATACAAGTTATAAGATTTGATTTCTTTTTACATCTCTGTGTATCACAAAATAGTTGAATTATATCTTCAATGTTATCATCATTTAGGTTTTTTTGACGTTTAAATAAACCGATTATATCTTCTTTTTGAAGACCAGCATTAAAACCTTGTGAGAGTAGTTGATACTCTGGTTGAAAACTCGACTTTGTGAAAATTATTAAATTATCATAATCTAAAAAGTTAGGAGTGAGGAGCATCTTTAAAAGTAAGCAGGTTTTTCCACATCCACTTGAACCAACTATGAGACATCTTAATGAATTTGGGAGATTTTTATGGTTGTTAAATTTTATCTTATTTTCCCAAATGGGTAAAAAATCATTCATTTATATATTTGGAAAACAGGTTATTTAATTTATTATTGGCTTTTTTAGAAACTCTATATTTTATCCTAAGTTCAGGTTTAATTTCAAGATAATCCATTATTTTATTTATACAATATCTTGTGTTGATATTTCCCTGAAAATTACATCCATGAATAATATATAACAACAATCCTTTGAACATTTCTCTTATACGTTCAGTTTCTTCCCTTGTAAGGAAAGGTGTGTTATCACCCTCATACTTTACATTCATTTCTCTAATCAATCTTGTAAACTAATTCAATTTTGGTGTAAATCTAAAAGAATTATTTTCCTTTTTATATTTTTTATTATCATTAATGAGAAGATAATCACAGAATATACATTGTTTATAGGCTTTTGACTCTGTGTTTAATCCCCGTCTTTCACAAGCAGGACAATTCTCAAATTTGTCATATGGAGAATCAGGAAAGTCTAGCATATTTATAAAGTAAAACTTTACTTAAACTGAAATTCATCTATACTTTCAGTTGTATATTACCATCGATATCGATATACTTTTTTTCATTATCAGATTCAACGACAACATTTTTTAGATTAAAGGTAATTTTAAAATTATCGTTAACTACTATTGAACGAAATGTCATTTCACCTGATATATTAACATCCTTTATTTCATCAGGATTTACATCTTTAGGGTTGTTGAAAAAAATACAAATTTCTCCTTGCATATTACAGATGGTCTTATCTTTTCTTTCTAAAGCTTCATCCATAAGGTTTTTGTTCTTTGATACTTTTTCTTGTTTCATTGCTTTTTCTAGTTTTGAATATATTACTAGAAGGAGAGGAGAAACTTTTGTTAGAGATACTTTAATTGATGTTCTACCAGGTATACTAAAAGCCCTTCCACTGAAGGAAATTGAAGAACTCATATTATTTACCATAATAGTTTTTATCCAATAGTTGTTATATTTATCTTTGTTCAATTTTACATCCTTGACATATTTCTCAGTATCTTTAACAGATGAAGAGATTGATTGAAACTTGTCTTTTGTGTCTTGAAACATTGTATTTATTAAGTGAAAAAGTTGGAGGATAAAATGTTTTTAAGCACAGATTCACCTATAAATTAAACGAAATTTTCATCAAGAAAATTTTAGTTTAAGCAAAGTTTTATTCTATAAATATGGTGAATACAACGTACTGCGATGTTTGTAATCACGAATATAAACATTATAGAAAACACCTCCGAACCAACAAACACACATTTAATCTATTTCATCAAATATCTCCTCTTGAGTTGGAAAGAAAACATTGTGATATCTGTTCAAAGGATGTTTTGAAGAGTAGTTATAATAAACATCTTCAATCACAAAAACACAAGAAAAATGAGTTTAAAGTAAAGGGAGACTATTATATTGAAAACACTGATGGGGCATTTAAAGGGCATATAAAAATAAGGATTTTTCAATTTGGAGAACCCGGTCCATCATCAATAGCTGAATCAATTGAAATAGTGAAACCCGATGTTGAAAAATTTATTAAAAAGACATTAAAAGAAATGAAAACTTTAAAGTTTTATATGGGAGTGAAAATGAATATGAAAAGACAAGATGAAGAACATACTCCTTATATGAGAACAGGTCTTCATTTTATAACATCATTTCAAGATTTTTTGAATAGTGGGGTTTATGAAGAACTATCAAGACAAGAGCAGGATGTTGATAATACAGTGGTAGGAAGTGGATTCAATATTAAAAAAATCATCTTTTTAGATATACACATTCTAAAATCAAACCCTCTTAAAGCTTCTTCTTACATTGAATTACCAAAAGAAATAAAACTAAAGAAGGCAGTTGTTAATATTAAGAACAATGATAATAAATGTTTTCTCTGGTCTGTTCTTGCTCACTTTCATCCACCAAAATGTAATTCAGAAAGAGTAAAACAATATATGAAATATGAGAATACCTTAGACATTAAAGATTTTAAATTCCCAATGCCACTAACAGATATTCCTAAATTTGAGAAAAAGAATAATCTTTCTATTAATGTATATGGATTAACGGATACAAACAAAGTTCAAATATTAAAAATTTCAAACAACTATAAAAATGAAGAAACACACATTGACCTTTTATATTTTAGTGTTGGAAAGAATTCACATTACACATACATCAATAATTTATCAAGATTAATCTCTTCTCAGGTATTCAGAACAACAAACAAAATATATCCTTGTAGCGATGTCTTAATTCATTTCATACAAAAGAACGATTAGAACAACATTCAAAATATTGTAGTAATCATAAATCAGCTGTAATTACAATGCCTAAACCTGGTGAAAAGATTTATTTTGAAGATTATAATAAATCTATCATGCACCCATTTGTGATATACGCTGATTTTGAATGTATCCTTAAAAAGATAAATACTGCTTCTCCTAATCCAAAAGAACCATATACAAATAAATATCAAAAACATATTCCTTGTGGTTTCTGTTATTATATCAAATCATCTGTTGGAGAAAAGTATAACAAACTTGAACATTATCGTGGAAAAAATGCTTCACAAGAGTTTGTAAAATGATTAGAAAAGGATTGTATAAGACTCACTAAATTAATGAAAGAAACAAATGAACCGATGAAATTAACCAAAGAAGAAAAATTAGAATTTAGAATGAACAATATCTGTCATATTTGTGAGGGGGAAATTAAGGAGTCTAAAGTTAGAGACCATTGTCATCTTACTGGTAAATATAGAGGTCCCGCTCATTCCTGTTGTAATCTTAATTATAAATTACCTTCTTTTATTCCAGTCTTTCTTCACAACAGCGCCAACTATGATACACATCTATTTATAAATGAACTTTCAAAAACACCAGGGAATATTTCTGCCATAACAAACACAAGTCAAAAGTATATTTCATTTTCAAAAATGATATTCACAAAACCTTTAACTCGTATTAGGTTTCTAGATTCTTACAAGTTTATGGGAACACCACTAGTCTACCTCGCATCAAATCTAAGCTCCACGGACTCTTTTCCAAATCTTAATTCATTCTTTCCAAAAGAGGAAATTCTCACTAAAGAGGAAATTCAGATTAAAGAGAGAATTCAAAGTAAAGAGGAAACTCTAATTAATGAAGAAATTCTAACTGAAGATGAAATTCTAATTATAAAGAAAATTCGAACTAAAGAGGAAATTCAGATTAAAGATGAAATTCTGATTAAAGAAGGAATTCTTACGAGAGAGGAAATTCAAACAAGGAATGAAATTCAAAGTAAAGAGAAAATTCTTACAAGTAAGGGAATTTATCCTTATGATTATATGGATTCATTTATGAGATTTAAAGAAACACAACTTCCTTCAAAAGAAAGTTTCTATAATAACCTTTATGAAGAAGAGATAAGTGATAAGGAATATAAACACGCACAAGAAATATGGAAAATATTTAAGATAAAGAACCTTGGAGGATATCATGATTTATATCTAAAAACAGATGTTTTATTGTTAGCTGATGTGTTTGAGGCTTTTAGAACACTCTGTCATAATAAAAATTGTTATGGATTAGACCCTGCCCACTATTTCACAGCTCCTGGTTTAGCTTGGAGTGCAATGTTGAAAATGACAAAACAAGATATAGATTTAATCAGTGATGTTGATATGCTTTTGATGATTGAGAAGTCCAAGAGAGGTGGAATATCACAAGTATGTTCAAAAAGATATGCGAAAGCAAATA
>NC_140969.1:97283857-97306357 GCF_056783735.1 Eptatretus burgeri
TGTGGCTCTTTTAGCCCTTCTGATTATGTCTTTGCTGTATTCTCTCTGGTAGCAAGGGGTGTTATGAGCTAGTTTTTCAATTAAGAGAGCTTCCAGGGTTTTGACACTCAAATTGGGACGAAATTCAGTATGATTCTTCCGTACAAGACTGAGTGCCCGCTCACATGATGCGTTCGAATGAGGAATGACCAAGATTCCCTTCATCACTTTGCTCAAATTAGGATACTTCTTGGCACCAGTGCAGGGATCTGTGAGCTGTGAAATTCCATGCCACTGCTCATCCACTCTCACTGTCTCAGTAGCAATTGTAGCTATGGAGGCGTCTGCCTGGTAGTGAGCGAATTCACTCTCAAGACTGTCTATGTCACTATCACCGCCACTGAACAGACAGGGGAATTTCTTGATGAAAAACTCCACACAGTCAAACCCCACTTCTTGGTGTAGCTTAACATCCAGCACCTGAGCATGCTTGGCTAATTCATCATCTAGCGGCCAGGTTTGAAGATATAATTGCAGGCTTTCACATAATATGAGCGAACTGCACTGAAGAAACTTTGGATGTCTGACTCACTCAGAGTGAAGGTGGATTTCTTGGAGACTCCTTTGTTCCCTTATATACAGTTTGGCATCGTTCCCAATCTTGAGGTCCTCATCATACATCTGATGATTTCTGTCAGAGAAGGGAACATTTACCAAACCAACCGATGACACCGATGGTTTCAAAAACCGTACGAAGATATTTTTCAGAAGACCATTCAATTCTCCGTGCAGGAGCTGAATACAGGGTTCGTCTCTTTGGAGCAGAAGATTCCCTTCTCAAAAGCTTGTTAGCATATCGAAGGAAGAAACGATAGAGTTTTGTTTGTGGAGACAAGAACATCCTGTTGGACACGTTTTTCTCTAGATTCCTGCACAGTGTTTGAGGAAGATGCGCTTTTAGTTGTAGAACTCGTAGTACACTTAGCCGCAGGGCGATCACACTGCGTTTACTGCCAGCAGAAGAGGTCAGACTCGTAGTACCAGATCCAATTTTACGTTTGAGGAGAGAGCTTGAGGTAGGTGCAGCCAAGGAAGAAGACCTCTGATTCGAAGGTTTTGCTGAGCTTCTATCAAGTGATTTGGCAAAAGCAGAACTTAACTTGGGTCCTTCTTTGCCTGCAGATGGGACTATCACAGTCTTTCTCGACTCTGAAGGGATCTGCTTTGTAGATGAACGTGATGAAGGGCCGGTGATGCTACCTGCTCTCAGCATTGGTTTTGGTGCTGTCCCTGCTGTCTTCTTCGCAGCAGATACTGCAGTGGTAGTGGTGAATGCTGCTCCACTAGTGCTTGATCCTGCAGTGCCAGTACTGGCAGTAGATACAGTGCCGTCCTTCTTGCTCGTTGTTAGAGTCTTGGCTACAGTTGGTTGCATTTTTCTTCGTACTTCTTCTTTGAAGAAGAGGCGAAGTGGCTCCCACTGTTCAATCAGCCTGTCTAGGCACTGACCAAGGGACAGCCACCTTGTTGCGACATGCTTCAGAATCTTGTGTGTCGGGGCATCACAGAGTTCTTGCAGTGCTTTCCTCCTTTGACGCGTTTACTACTTTTGTCCAAGTAGTAGTAAATATCGATGAAAAAGTCATCTAATTCAATGGGTAAGGCCTGAGCCGCCTTCTTGGCAGTATTGTGCATCATATGGCAAGGGCATCCCATGATGTAGCACTCTGGATTTTGTTTGTGGATATAAGCAGCGACTCCTTTGTGCTTGCCCACCATGACAGAGGCATTATCAGCACAAAAGGAAACACAATTTCCCCACGGAATTTTCCTGTCACTGAACTCATGATCAAGCAGTTTGAAAATGTTTTCTCCAGTGGAATCTTGTTTGCACGCAGGCAAACTTAGCAAATAGCAACCTTCACAATCCCAGCACTGTTGTCATAGTACGAAATCAGGACAGGATATAGCTGGGCCTCACCACTGTCATTGCTACCGTCTGTAGCTAGGCTAAATGGAATCGTCTAGCAATATCGGCAATAGATGAAGCAGTAACATTTGACAACTCACCAATTACACTGGTCAACAACAAATTTGTTGTCTGCATTTTAAGCTGATTTAGGACGAATCTGATGCGCTGAATCCAAAACTCACATTAGTTTTGTTCAATCAGGTCAAGTTTTTGAGATATGGCCACATGTCGTTTTTTACATTTTGTTCACATGTACGCATGTGTGGAGCATTTTAGAAGAAGTTGGTGGGGTAAAATGTCATGTCAAATAATTGTTTTAATTGGAAATAATTATTTTAATGACAAGAAGTATTCAGGTACGATAGTTCTAGGTGATTATGTCGAAAAGGGATCAGTTTGAAGTCATAAAACCTCAAAATCTTCCAAAATTGGTGAGGCAAAGCATAAAGTTCGTGGATCAAAACTAAAGTTAATGGGGCAGATTTTGTAATAATGTGATACAAAAAGTTGTATTTCTTGAAATAACGAACTCTGAAGAATGTACAATACCTACATGCGCCAATTTATGACATGCGCTTCTGCTCAAGCTTGGAGTGCCACAGTACGAACCCAAAGATTGGAGACTGTTCATTGACAGCAGCAAGCGATCACTGAAATGTGTTCTGCTACACAACGGCAACCAGTTTGCCTCTGTACCCATCGCTCACTCGACTACACTGAAGGAGAAGTATGAAGCGGTGGAAGTACGTGCTGGAGAAAAATTGGTTATGATCAGCATAAGTGGTTTATTTGTGTTGACCTGAAGATGGTGAACTTTTGTTGGGACAACAGTCTGGCTTCACCAAGTACCCATGTTTTCTGTGCATGTGGGATAGTAGGACCGTGCTCAGCATTACACGAAGAAGGACTGGCCTGTGCGGGAGGAATTGGTGCCATGCAAAGAAAGGAACGTCATCAACGACCCTCTGGTGGACAGAGACAGAATACTCTTCCCACCGCTGCACATCAAGCTCGGCTTTATCAAGCAGTTCACCAAGGCTCTGGACAAAGATGGTGACTGCTTCACTTACTTGTGCCAGGCTTTTCCAGGATTGACCATGGAGAAGTTGAAAGTTGGCATCTTTGATGGTTCTCAGATCCGTCAGCTCATCAGGAGATCCAGAGTTCAAAAACTCAATGAACGAAGTGGAACTGGAAGCGTGGAAGACATTTGTTTTGGTAGTGAAGAACTTTCTTGGCAACAATAAGGCCAGAAACTACGCAGAACTTGTCAACAACATGCTGACTGCTTTCAGAAACCTGGGCTGCAACATGAGCATCAAGATGCACTACCTATTTTTCACATATGAACCGGTTTCCTGAGAACCTGGGTTCAATGAGTGACGAGCAGGGGGAGAGATTCCATCAGGACATGAAGGAGATGGAGACCAGGTATCAGGGTCGCTGGGACGCAGTCATGATGGCTGACTACTGTTGGAATCTGAAGAGAGACCTCCCTGCCGCTGAACATTCCAGGAGTTCGAAGAAACGGAAGTTCAAGCCCTGAAGTTTGAACAGTGGTGACGCAACATGCAATTTACTTGTACTTACCTTTATCAATGCCCACCATTCAGATGACAGTAATCGATGTTTCTATCATGTAATCAATAGATGTTGTTGGCAAAACATTTTTTTTCTTAAAAACATGTTTAGGATGATATGTGTTGACAAAAATCAGCTGATAATGCCACAAAAATGTAATTGATTTTGTCACAAGATCTGATTTTTCAAATCAACTTAGCACAAAAACCTGACCTGATGGAGAGAAACGGATGCCATTTCCTGATTCAGCAGTGCCCGAATACCCTAATTCACTTGTAGAAATCTAGACAACATTCAGAAAGTAAAATTGTTGACCAGTGTTCTTTTTTCTTCTTTGTTCTTGTTCTTTTTTTTTTTTTTTTTTTTTTGTTCTTGCACATCTTGCACATCTTGCAAGTTTTTGTTCTTACACATCCATACTTTGAAGCAACTTTTGAATCTGGAAACATCTTTTGAAATAGAGGTCCAGCATGATCTGAGACTGATATGGGCAAGTTATGTCCCACAATAAATCCACGAAGAAGTTCCGCTCGGGTAACATCCTCTTCCTCGCTTGTCCCTTGTTTGGTGAAATAATTCAGAAGTGTGCATCTCGTGCTCGAAGATCTCTCCTTTGCAATGTCTGTGTGCCGTTTGCTTCCAACGTGCTTCCGAATATCATCACACCTCCGTGCTCAACTGAAATATCAACGCTGCATACTGTACAATACGCATGATGAATTCCTCTTTCAGTCTTTCAAATACACGGGTATTGAGAATGTATTCGGTCTTGTACTTCTGAGACCATTTCTTGGTCTTCGTAAGCTTCTTTTCTGCCATTTCGTGATCAACATCGAGGGCTTGAAGCATCGGTAACTTGAAGTCGATGTTCCACAGCTGCAGCGCGACTCTCGTAGAACTCTAGCGGCCTGTTAAATTAAACACCGCACGGTGGTCGCGACCGCCGGGCTGGTACGGGCTCCAGCTGCATACAGTGAGCGTATCGCATGCATATACACTGTGCATACATACCGCATGCACTGTGTGCACACATACCGCATGCATATACACTGTGCATACATACCGCATGCACTGTATTGCACACAAACCGCATGCATATACACTGTGCATACATACCGCATGCACTGTATTGCACACATACCGCATGCATATACACTGTGCATACATACCGCATGCACTGTATTGCACACATACCGCATGCATATACACTGTGCACACATACCGCATGCACTAAATCTCAGTGCATGATCGCATAAGCGAGATCCAGACCCAATGTTTCGCTGCTCCTCATTTGAATTTGCAATTTTTTACGTACAATTTGGAAGCAGCGAACGTTATGGAGTTACCACATGCTATACGTAGCAGACGATGCTTTTCATTCAATTCTCATACTAGTACATTCTGATTAGTGAACAGTGCAAAAATATCAAAATTTCAGGAGGATAAGGATAGTGATCGTAAGGGCGGGAGTTTGGGTGAATTTGAAGCTCCCGATGAAATCGGGAGGGTTGGCATTGCTGTATATATATATATATATATATATATATATATATATATATATATATATATATATATATATATATATATATATATATATATATATATATATATATATATATATATATCATTGAAACATGTGGAGTGTGACGAGCACTTTTCCGATATCCATTGGACATAGTTTGATGTTTAACTGATGTTGACCATGTAATCTTTGTCAGTTTAACAGACTCACCAGGCCAAGACCTCTGGGTTGGAGGTGATGCTTTGGTGTCGGACTATGTCCAATGGAGATCGGGGGAGTGCTCGTCACACTCCACATGTTTCGATTTACCCGCCGATCACATCGCATGCTTTCTGGTTGAATGGTTTGCATTAGCAGGAACAATCATCTGGGTGGCAGACGGCCGGTTGTTCTTTGCGGATTATGTGGTTTTACCGTGTGAGACATAATCTATGGTGATGCTCACCATAACAGTCAGGAGGTGCATCTGACACACACACACACACACACACACACGCACACGCACACGCACACGCACACGCACACGCACACACGCGCGCGCGGTATCCATGCTATGCATGGGAGGGAGCCCAAATGCGAACAGACAATGCGGAAATGGCGAATGCCAAACCATGAACCAATAAATTCCACATTTCTGTTACACCTTCAGTCAAACGTCAGGCATGGGAAGCCAGTTCATGATAGAATTGGGAAAAAAAAAACTTCCGGCAGTTGACCCCAAGAGAAGTAAGGTGGGTAATATTTCTATGTCAACAGTGAAACTGCAAATGCCGAATCCACGAATGTCACCGGTGGAAAACCTCACATCATTTCCTGATTCTCCATTAAATGCTATCTCTCAAAGTTTCATTCCAAGCAGCATCATTCCGTTCATAAATTAATACTCAACCATTAATATAACAAAATACACTGTTGCAAACACTCATGAGGTAAACGAAGATAAATGCCGTTCTGATGTTACATCTGGGTAGGGAGCAGTTTCGTACAGATCAAAACTCAAAATCCTAATTGTATTGAGGAATTTATGGAACCTCCCACCCACCTGAGAACACCGGCTGGGACCCCAAAAGGTTCCACATAAAGTTTGGCGGGGCTAGCCCCAAAACTGAGGGAGTAGTTCGGAGATGGATCGACAGAGAGTCAGACACTCCTGCTTTATAATATAATATAATATAATATAATATAATATAATATAATATAATATACTGTGGATATATAGTTCGTTCCTATTTTTCTTCCAATGATGGTGGAGTTGAACGGTTTGGGATGGTGAGATGTGATCATCTCAGATGTCAAATATGTTGCGATGATGTGTTGCATGACACCATTAGAGGCCCGAGGGGGATATGGTGCGTCAAAGGTCATTTTGATTGCACTTCAACAAATGCTATGTACGCATTGATGTGTGATAGTTGCAGCATGCTCTACATCGGGGAGACTAAACGATGTTTGGCTGACAGAGAGGTTGCACATTAAAGATCCACACGCCTCAAAAAACAACTGGTCTTTTGGTAGCAGCACACTTTAACCTTGCTAATCACACTACAGATAATTTCCAGGTGTATGTTATGAAGACGTGCTTCAGCGACTGACAGAAAACGTTTAGAGGAGAAAGTTATTTTAAAGCTAGGTACTACACATCCCCAATGTAACGTTCCAGGCTTTTCCTTATCCTTACATATCTTGCTTATTTCATCATGCACCTGTTAATAATCATGCTTCTAATTGCTTCAGTATATACTGTGGTCGATGGTTGGGTTCTTCAGCCTTTCGATAAAAGCTTAAACCAGAAATGTTCATTTCCTGTTCTTCAGGTGGATTCTTCTACCCTGATTCTTTCTCTTAATAAGATATTTCACTGACACAAACTATCTTTTTTAATAATACAAATGATAGTAATAATAATAGCCTGGTGTTGACTTAGTGGTTAGGGTGGTGGCTTGGGATCCTAGGGTCCTGAGTTCAAGCCCCGTTGGCCACTGAATTAAAAATACACCAGGAGGTTGACTCAGCCTGTCATCCTTCCGAGGTCCGCAAAATGAGCACCAGTGTACTGGTAAGGGGGACACTGCATCAGCGGCACAGCCGCGTCCCAACCAATGATGCAACCAGCAGCCACGGGCTGCACTCAATAGAGAGAGATAGAGATAGAGATAGAGATAGAGATAGAGATAGAGATAGAGATAGAGATAGAGATAGAGAGAGATAGAGATATAATAATAATAATAATAATAATAATAATAATAATAATAATAATAATAACTCGAGGTGCTATGCCTTACAACTGTGAGCAGTTATTGTTGGGTACCGTAATGCCCCACGTTGATACAACCCTGCTTTGAATGGACACCTGACCCATGCTTTGAAAGGTAGTGGATATGAAAGGGATCCCCGCAAACGTCACTTGCACACGGGTCGCCCTGCGAGCTTCGCCACACTCACTTTTGCAATGTGGGACTTTCCGCAACCATCTCCACACATGTCCTGTGAATTTCACACCACTTATGGACACGGCCGACACGGCTGTCCTGCTGTGTTTTGCACACCACCTATTCACACGACCCACCCAGCGGTTTTTTTTTTCTCCCTCACTCTCATACCACATAATTTTCCCACGCTCACTCTCACTCTTTCCAGGCACACAAGCCGTCCGACGGCGGTCCCGCAGCCGCTTCTGTGGTCCCGCATGCACCACTCGCATCTCGCAGCATGTCGGGCCTTTGTCATCGGCTACCATGGGAAATTTTTTTAGAATGAGTTATATTTTCAATCCCTTCACTTGCTCCCCTTCTAGCCGTCCACAGTAATTTATCCGGCGTGGAGAGGTTACCGTTGATAGGAAAAATATTTCTCAGAAACAGCTCAACTTAACCATGCTATACATTATGAGTATAATCCACTGCCCTTGGAGCATACATTTTGATAAAGATGACGTCACCAGTGAGGTGGGGTGGCAGCCACATTGTTTTAAAGGGAAATATTTAAAAAAATTATATCTCGGAAACTGCTGAAGCGATTGATGTGAAACTTTGTAGTTATGATCCACTACCCTTTCTCCATCTAATGTAATTTGTTTCACATCAATATGTTTAGCTGTTTCAGAGAAAAGGGTTTTTTATTTTTTATTTTCAAACTAACATGGCTGTCAAACCACATGACCAATGGCATTGAAAATTTGCAGACTGCCCATGATTGGGTGGAGGATGAAGTGTATGAAATTTCGTTTTGATTGGACAAGGTTCATTTTTCTATCCAATATGGCTGCCACACCATGTGACCTATGATCTCATCATATTTAATGTGTATGCAGCAATGGTAGTAGATATTTGGTAAATTTCACTTCGATTGGATAAGCGGTTCAAGAGAAAAACATTGTAAAATAATTTTTCTTCAATCCAATATGGTCGCCGAACCACATGACCTATCAATTATTCTTTGTCGCCCTAGTATCCCCAGGACATGGGGAACATGTCGGTGAAGTTTCCCCTCAATCTGTCGAGGCATTCTGGAGAAGAAGATTTTTGAAGATTTTAGGGTGAATCAAAGATGGCTGCAGGACCATGTGACCTTTGACATCATGGTCATGAAACAGTATTCAGCATGGCTAGTTGATAATTTGGGTACAGTTTCACCTTGATCTCCACAGTGGTTCTGCAGATAAAGATTTTTTTCATGTTTTTTTTTTTTTTCAAACAATATGGCTGCCAAACCACGTGATGGATGACGTCATAAATTTAATAGTTTAATTTTCATTTGGTCATAGATTATGTGTATGAAGTTACAGATTTTTAGGCCAAGGGCATTAAGTAAATGAATTTTAGCTGCTCTACCACTTCACCTATGACGTTATCATTGCAAGGACCTTATTCTCCATTTGCATAAAAATGTGATGAGCCAAGTTGCAAATTTTTCCAATTAGCAGTTTCAGAGATATAATTTTTTTGTCCGTTTAAACCAAGATGGCTGTCATACCACATGACCTGTGACGTCATAATTATAAAATATTCTCCATGGGGCATCATTTCCACTCTCAAAATGTTGCGTCAATCGGTTAAGCGGTTGCTGAGAAAAAAATGTTGAAGAAATAATCAAGCAAAAAAGAGCCCAAAAAGGGACGACCAATAATAAAAAACAAACAAACAAATAAACAGAACAGAAACAATAGGGTACCACAGCCTGGAAGGCAAATGGTACCCTAATAATAATCCAGATAATGGAGCAAGTGTATGTAATTATGTATTCAGGTATGTATGTATGTTCGTTGGTATATCCACTCTTCACCCATTGGTTGGACAGCTGAGCTGAAGTCACCCACAATTGTAACCTGAAATACGAAATGAAAAGTACCCAGAGGACCCAAAAATCCAAATGACCCCCAAGACCCAAAAGACCCTTAAAAAGCCCAAAAACTCAAAAGAATGAAAAGACCAAAAATACCCCAAAGACCTCCCAAAAAACCACAAAGACTAAAAAGATCCCAAAGACCAAAAAAAGAACCTGAAGACCCAAAAGATCCCGAAGACCCAAAGATCTCAAAGACCCACAAGACCAAAAGATCAGGTCAAGTCAGGTATGGGAGCATGCGCCAGCAGCGCTTCGCTGCGTCCACTTTCCACCGGTACTTCAGGGGCCTCTGTCTGGCCATCCCCCAGGCAGACGCCTGCTCCATCCCCATCTCCTTGAGATGCCGATCAACCTGCTGCAACCACGAGACACGTGGTCGGCCCATTGGCCTCCTCCAATCACGAGACTCCCTCACTGAGAAAATCTGGTGAGCAGGATCAGCATCAGGAAAACGAGCCACATGTCCATACAGCTGCAGCTGACGCTCACGGACTATGCAGGTAACAAATCTCATTTGAGACTCTCTCAGCAACTGCTCGTTGGACACAAAATCCGCCGAGCAATAGCCAAGCATCTTCCGAAGAGACCTGGGGCCAAAGGAATTAAGTCTCCGTCTCAGATCCTTGGTCAGAGACCAAGTCTCACATCCATAGAGCGAGACTGGAAGCACCAAGGACCTGAAGACTTGGACTTTCGTCCTCCCGCACAGGTACCACAGCGCCACACCCCATTATCCAGTGAATCCATGACTCCCCAGGCCCGACCCAGACATCTATTGACCTCTGACTCGCAGCCAGCAGATACATGAATATCACTGCCAAAGCAAGTGAATCTCTCCATGACCTCAACATCCTCACCACAAACAGGCACAGACAGGACAGCAGCATCCAAGATGTCATTGAAAGCCTGGATCTTGGTTTTGACCCAAGAAACCCGTAATCCCAGCGGCTCCGACTCCTCATTCAGCACCTCGAGGGCCCCCAAAAGGATATATAAAGTCTCCACAAAGATGCCTGCATCATCTGCGAAATCAAGGTCAGAGATCTTGACATTCCCAAACGATGCACCGCAGCTTGATCTCTCCGACATCCTCCCTAGAATCCAGTCCATACAAGTGCTGAAAAGTGTGGGGGCCAGGACACACCCCTCAGGAACTCCAGTAACAACTGGAAATAAGTCAGAGATGGTACCACCACATCTCACAGCACTCTCAGTACCAGAGTAGAGTTCAGACATCAGATTGATCAGTTTTGCTGGCACCCCACGAAGACCAAGAATCCTGCAGAGGGCATCCCGATTCACTGAATCGAACGCTTTAAAGAGATCAACGTAAGCTGCAAGCAGCCCCTGCCGAAACTCTCGTCTGCGTTCAGTGAGGACCCGAAGAGCAAGGATATGGTCAATCGTTGACCTCTTTGGTGTAAAGCCTAACTGCTCTGGATGCTGGTGCTCAAGCAGGTGGAGGCGAACCCTATAAAAGAATTATCTGAGCAAAGACCTTGCTCGGCACTGAGAGCAGCGTCACCCCTCAGTAGTTGTTGCCCTCCGAGTGATCACCCTTCCGTTTCCAGAGAGGGATGACAAGGCCTCTCTTCCAGTCAGTTGGGATGATGCCTGTGTTCCAGGGAGAACAGAGAACTGCATGCAACGACACGAGTGCAACATTTCCACCAGCCTTGAGAAGTTCAGCATGGATGCCACAGATCCCTGGAGCTTTAACCCCTTTCAACCGGTTCACCGCAGCCAGTGTTTCCACAAGCGAAGGTGGCTCACAGTTGATTGGAGGGTCAGCAACAGTTATTGTAACACCCCTAACATCCAACTCAACAGTTGGTTGGTCAGCCTGGTATAACCGCTCAAAGTAACCGGCCCAGCGGGCCTTCACTTTGGACTCCTCTGTCAAGAGCCCACCACCCTTTGCTCTAACAGCAGTACACTGAGGGATGGGCTTGGATGAATGCAATGCGCGAATTCCCCTGTACGCAGGACGAGAATCACTTGACCACAGGTGATGCTCTACCTCCTCAAAGATTCCTCGCACATACGCCTCCTTGTCCACCCTGAGCGCACGTACAGTTTTATGCCTCAGCTCCCTGAACAGCTCAGCTCTGCCATTCAGCCTGGCCCTGCGACTCCGGTCAATGGCATGCAGTGTCCCTCGAGAGACAAAATACTTCTTTGCCCGACGGTGAGTTCCAAGACATCCACCGGCAACATCAAGGACGGTGGTCTTGAAGGCACTCCACAACTCTTCAGGATCTCCCAAAGCATCCAGACCCCCCCCCCCCAAATCTCCACTCAGCTTGCTCACAAACTCCTCAGCGACCCTCTCATCCTTGAGCTTGCCAACGTCCAGCCTAGGCTGGGATGGTACCATTCTCCTGGATTTAAGGTGCCACTTAAGAGTTGCTTCAACAAGCCGGTGGTCAGTATTGAGGAACTGAGAACTCTGATAGACCCTGCAGTTCTGGATCATCCTCCAGCGACCATCAACGAGGACATGGTCAATCTCCTTTGCCACACCACCAGTGTTGGAATACCAAGTCCAGCGATGAGCTTGTGGGTGCTGAAACCATGAACCGGCCACCCTAAGTCCATGACTTCTTGCAAAGTCAAGGAACCTAGTGCTATTCAGGTTCACAGTTCCTGACCAGTGGGAACCAACACACGTCTCATAACCATCCCTATCAGTTCCAGTCGATGCATTGAAATCCCCCAAGACTAGAAGTGTATCTCGTCTGGGGCACTGATCAACCACAGATTCGAGCATGGTATAGAATGTGTCCTTCACGGTGAGGTCACTCGCCTCAGTCGGAGCGCAAACAGAGACCAGAGAAATGACACCCAAGGAGTGACGAATCCTTCGTTTCATAATACGCTCGTTGACTGGTGTTACCTCAATTATCATTGGAGTCAGCTTATTGGAAACAGCTACAGCAACTCCTTGGGCATGGTAACCATCTGAGCAACCAGACCAATCATTTGTGTAACCACCTGCCATGACCTCACCGCAATCCTGTCTCCAAACCTCAGAGAGTGCTGCGATACCGATGTCCAACTGCTTGAGCTCAGATGATAACAGAGATCGGTGATCATCCTCATTAGGGATAGGACATTCCAGGCACCCACCCAAAGCGACCGCCTCAGGTTAACCCAAGGAAACCGCCGTCTGATGGATGACTCCACAGCACCACTCTGACACACTCTCCCGCAATCTGACCTGGGAATGTTACCCCGTGGTTTCCCTCCAATCATCAAAGATTGGGGTCGCAAAGGCTTTGCCCCAATCCCGTCATCCGGTGAGCTGCCCTGTGAAGGGAAGCTGCACAGGAGGTACTCCCACGGAGTGGGTTTTCAGATTTCTTTGCGTTTTTGTGTTTTGTGGAATGAAGGGTTTTACGGTGGCCGGAGTGCAAATCCTGCCACCAACCTCCTAATGAGAAGTAACCCAACTGCAGGATGACGTCCGCAGACACAGTTGGGCACTAGATATGGATGGCCGTTGGCGCACAAGGAGCTCCTCTGCCCAAAAGATCCCAAAGACCTAAAAGAGCGCAAAGACCGAAAAGACCCTAAAGACCTAAAATACCCAAAAGATCCTTAAATACCCAATTGACTCACAAGACCCTGAAGACCCAAAATATCCCAAAGACCAAAAAGACCCTGAAGATCCAAAATACCCCAAAGACCGAAAAGACCCTGAAGACGTAAAATACCTTCAAGACCACAAAGACCCTGAAGCCCCCAAAAATGCCCTAAAGATCCAGAAGATCCGAAAGACCCAGAAGACTCAAAGGACCGAAAATACCCTGAAGACCCAAAAGGCCCGAAAGATCCCAAGGAACCAAAACACCCAAAAGATCCTGAGTACCTAAAAGACTCCAAGGACTTCGTAGATCTAAAATAACCAAAGGATCCAGAGGATCCAAAAAGACCCCAATGACTCAAAAGACCACGAGGACACAAAAGACCCAATGGGACTATCTGGGACGAATGGAAATAAAGCGTAGTGTAATACGTGACGACCACACACACACACACACACACACACACACACACACACACACACACACACACACACACACACACACACACACACACACACACACACACACACACACACACACACACACACACACACACACACTCCCAAGACTTCAACCCCCTTCCAACTCTGTCCTCTCTCACTGTCCCCCCCTCCCTTCCCAACCACCACGCCCAGACTCTGGGCTCCCCTCCCCCTTTCTTCAAATCACTAGTACGGGCCCGTAGGGGCGGGCCCGTAGGGGCGTGCCCGTAGGTGAGTGCCAGTATGTGCAGCCCTCTCTTGCCCCCTCTCTCTCCCCTCTCTTGCCCCCCCTCTCCCGTCCCCCTCTCTCGCAGATATTGGTCGGCAGATAAATGGCCGTAACTTGGGAATCGCTCGTCCGATTAATATCAAACCTCGAAAAGGCACATCCGCGGGTCCCCAGCAACATTACTGGCAAGTTTCATTCAGATTGGACCGTCAATCGTGCAAAAAAAATAAAAAATAAAAAATAAATAAACATTATTTGTGACGTCATAACACCGTGTCTTGTCATTGGTCGACAGATAAATGGCCGTAACTTGGGAACCGCTCATCCGATTGACATCAAACCTCGAAAAGGCACATCTGCGGGCCCCGGCAATATTCCTGGCAAGTTTCAATCAGATCGGACCGGCGGTCATCGAGAAACGGCGGTCGCAGACAAACAAACAGACGGACAGACAGACAGACAGACAGACAGACAGACAGACAGACAGACAGACAGACAGACAGACAGACAGACAGACAGACAGACAGACAGACAGACAGACAGACAGACAGACACACACAAATTGCTGGAATTATGGATAGATAAACCCCTCAATCACAACTGTCCCTTCTCTGTCCTCCCTCCCTCAAGTCAACTCATCCCCTCCCCCTTTCTTCTTCGAGTCCTCAACTGCCCCAAACCCCAATGATGATAACAACCCCAATTCCAACCACCAAGTCTTCAATCCCCCTTTCCCAACATCTCAAACTCCCTCTTCCAACTCCATGCACTCTCACCCTGAACTCTCTGTCCTCCCCTCCACATTTTTTTCCTGTTCTTAACAACGATACACAAAGATACACAGGGAACTTTGGCGCATGAGAAGGCCATTTGGCCTATCATGCCCACATTGTTCCTGTCCCCGTTTGTTGAGAACAATGTTAAAAGTAAATAAAGATGGAACATTAAATTCACAATCCATCCATTCATCCATTGGGACCATACTCTGTGCAGAGCGTTGGTGCTGCCTCAGCAGATTCCTTGGCTATTGGACACAATCCCGGACGGGTCGCCACTCAGACACAGTATACCAGCAAGCAGACATTCATTTTTCCGACCTTGGAAGGATGACAGGTAGAGTCAACCCCACCTAGTATTAATTCAACAGATGAGTGGGGTTTGAACTCAGGATCCTGGGATCCCAAGCACACCACCCTAACCATTAAAGCCAACACCAGGCAAATTCACAATCACTTCCCCTTTTCTTTCTTTATCCTTACTATAATTCATGGACCAGTGTTTGTGTGCGTGTTTGTTTGTCGCGCTACTCCTCCTACAGTTATGGGCCAATTACAAGAAGACATACATCGCCTAAATAAAGGTATGCACCAGAAGAACATGTTGCATGCTTGAAACAAGATCACCCGTCGGGCGGGTACTCTGCTCGATAAAATTATATATATATATAT
This sequence comes from Eptatretus burgeri, assembly GCF_056783735.1. Classification (NCBI taxonomy): domain Eukaryota; kingdom Metazoa; phylum Chordata; class Myxini; order Myxiniformes; family Myxinidae; genus Eptatretus; species Eptatretus burgeri. The sequence continues at coordinate 97,299,002 of NC_140969.1, forward strand.
ATATATATATATATATATATATATATATATATATATATATATATATATATATATATATATATATATATATATATATATATATATATATATATATATATATATTGGAATTGATGGAATCTCCTGTAGTTCAGCATTAATGTAAAATAAATGCGACAAACCTATCTTCGGTAATGGGCCTTCGCACGGGAGAACAGTCCAATTCGGGAGTGACATATTCTTCCACATCGTGCAAATAAAATAAAAGCAGGTGTACCTCGATTCTGAGCATTGCCTTCACATTATCTTTTCTTTTCTTTACCTCAGAGGAAACACCATGCTTTTAACCTTTGAACACTGGCTTTACAGGTTTTTCTCCATTTAGATCATCGGTCAAGCACATCATGCTCCGAAAAGAGGTAACATCAATTCTGCAGTTTTGAAGGTTTCATTTCAACGTCTAAACCTCTTGTAAGGTCTTCCACGATTTCCTATACCATCTCTTAATTGTGCATAACAAATGGCTTTCGGGATACACGAGTCATCCATTCCAACCAAGTGACCTGACCAGAGAAGCCGAGCTTTTATGAGGAGTGTTTCGATTCCTGCGATATTAGATTTTTTCAAGCACTTTCATTTTTGAAACTTTGTCTTGCCATTTAATTTTACAAAATACAGCAAAGACATTGAAGGTGAAATATGTGTAGCTGCTTTATATGATGATTATAGACAGTCTACATCTCACAATCACAAAGTGGATCGCACGACTACTTTATAAACATTGATTTTGGTTGAAAGATGTATATCCTGCCTTTCCAAAAGACGTTTTGTAAGAATGCCAAAGGCAGACGTTGCTTTTGCTCTGTGTTGAGTTATCTCTGCTCACTTTATTGACTAAAACATTGGCAAGATCGCGGAACCGTCTTACGACCTCTTACGGTTCTTTATCGATGTACTTTTGGTTCAATATAGCCTATTTTGTGGAGGTTGACACAACTTTAGTCTTCTTTATAAACTTATTTTTAAGACCAACGTTGGTGAAGGTCAAATCAAAACGATTATTTTTGATTTCATCAAGAGTTTCATCAAGAATTTCATCAGGAATTTCATCAAGAGTGGGCAATCAGGGCACATTCGTCAGTGTATTAGAGTTCTCTCACAAGAGTTTTCACCACTTTAGTATATGCTTTTAATCTATGGTTGTGAAAAAGACTTCCATCAGTTCTAAACTGGAAATGCAAACATACATACATATTACATACACACATACATACATACATGGTCTCGGTACAACAAATTTCGTACAATGCAAAGCAATTGCAGCATTATAACCAGTCATGTCAAAAGTACCAAAAAGTAAACTGTGAGAGCAAAATGAATTGTAAACTAATTAATAAAAATATTGGTCAAAACAGCAAAGCAAAACTAGAACGGCACTCGGTGGAGCACATGCATCAACAAGGCTGAACCGTTTACATTTTGTATCCCACTGATAGGCCAGATCCGGATCAGACCTGAACCAAAATCTCATCAGCTTGTTCTAGCCACATAACCAACTCATCCACCAGTTTTGTCAGAACTCATCCACAACTTTTTGAAATATCATGCAATATTATCGATTTTGGCCCCCTCTCTCAATGGTGAAGAATCACTTGTGAAAATAACTAAATAAATAAATAAAATCGATTATCCAGAACCAGATCTTCATCAAAATCGAAGCATTCCTTCCTTGTTACACACCAAACTTGGCCACAAAATTTTGTCCGAATCCGTCAACAAATTTTTTGAGATATCCTGCTCACAGACAAACAGACAGGAATGAAAACATAATCTCTGCCCACCTTTGGTGGCGGAGGTAAAAAGTGAAGAATTCCCATATCACGAAGCCCTCATAAAACGAATAATTCCGCTCCATCAAAGCAGCCCGGTGAAAGAAGAACTTCCCGGTGACAAAGCCAGCACAAGATTGTATAATTCATTGCCATTTGGCAATACAAAGAAAGGATCGAAAGATTTTACGACATCCAACAAAGTTACCAACACAAAGTGATTCCATGCCACTGAAGAATCTCTTTAATCTGAGCAGACAGCCAATAAGCATGGGAGCTCACAATAAAGAGGTCATTTGTAAAATGTAAGGAAAGTTGAAGTAGTACCTGGACAGATAAATTAAAAAAAAAGAAACTCAGTCACTTGTTCCAAACTTCTAACGTTCAAAATTTGACGGACTAAGTTTATAGCAAAAAGGCACGACCCGGCCTTCAATTTTTGCCGTACTTTATCCTTAGACCGTGAGCAGGAATTTCTTTTTTGAAACTGTTGTAATATCAATCAGCAGAGTTTGATTCTGCTGGCATTCAATTAAAATCATTGCGTCACAGGAGCGTCGGTATCATTGTAAAACAACAAAATGTCATTGCAGACAACCAAACTGACATGAAATCTGAAAACTATTTGAAGCATCTTGTAAGTACCTTTTCCCAGAATATTAAAACCAAGCAAGCAAGCAAGCAATGAAATGTGACAAAACAGGCTTTTGAGCAGCCGAGAGACGAATCGAACGAGCACGATGTCCGTTCAGCATTTTCGAGATGAATAGTGCCAAGAAGGCTCATTTAAGTTTCGAAAACAAAAATATCACCGAAATAGACAAATGTGCCGGTCACCGCATAAACAAAAAATTCCGGTCATGCGCACTTTTATCCGACTTTCACCGAGCCCTGAACAAGATCACCACGACGGAAATGCACAACACAAGTATCGTTTACTTGTGCTCTGCAACACTCAATGCATCCTGAGTCATGGTGTGGATTGCACGTGATTGAACGAATCATGAAAAGACTAAAAGAGAACAATTGTGGGGGAATAAAAGGAATTAGCAAATCAGAAAAGGACACCAATAATGTTAACCCCCTCTACACTACCCCCAGGCTACAGTTCACTGCTGCAACCTGGGTAAACTCCTTTCACATGTTTATCAAACATAGATTTGTACAATTTACAATATATGGAATGGCTGACAAAAGAAAAGCCGATTGGTGTACAGGGAATGTGAAGGTCGAAGATGCTCGTGAAGTCGAAAGGGTTAAACCACCTCAAACGTCAGGCCTGATGTGATCCGTCAGGTCATGTGATCTGATATCTTGTATCAGAGTACTTGTATCTAGCAGTACGACGATTTTGAGGAATTGGATGAAGATGTCGTGGTTGTTTTTTTCTAAATCGGCTTACAATTTTAACAACCGACAACCCCTTAAAGAGACAGTGACATAGAAAAGCAATAAAACAGGATGTTATTGCCTTACCAGTTAATTAGGACCATCCAACTCCATTCAATACAAACATATTCGATGAGACATCTTGTCGTCGTCCCCTCACTTATTCTGCACATTCCTCACTCCTTCAATCCCAATATTTAACATTCACCCCTTCAGTCTGCTCCCTACCCACTCCTACACTCTTTTTAGATGTTGACTATAAGCACAACGACAATCTCATGCTAACAGGGAGAGAGAGCCGTAAAACTTGCGGTTTTTTTTCCATTTTCCCCACCATTTATTGGAAAGGTTTGTCTTATACATGAAAATGATGCAGTGGTTCGTCTAGCTGCAGTCATAGATCAGTTAATGCATAGAATGGTGTGTTCCTACAAAGGTAGTAACAGCAGAAAGAGTAGATTGGTTTAAATTGAAAGTAGATAGGGACTGTGACATGTTGGAGGTAGAGAGCTCCAAGAATATTGGCAGGACTTCAAGGTAGCTCTCGCTGGCGTGCAGATGGGCGATGGAATATGGTGATGGTGTAGCACAGCCATGATGGGCCGAATGGCCTCCTCATGCACCAAAGTTCTTTGTACATCCTTGAACTACCAGGCTTTTCGTTGGTTGAATGTCTTAATTATGGAAAATGAATCAACATTATTGTTCCTACAGTGTAATATTTATATCTGGGTCACAGTAAAGTTGCTCAAAAAAAAACACTTGGAAAGGTAATAATGACAGTGATAAATCACAAAGCAAGATGATTGCATTAATTTATGCAAATATCAATTTATACAGCTGCTATCTGTGCATACACGTCAAATGATCGATTTTGACCCTCATGTCTTTCGTCATTCAAGCAGAGATTTGGAGAGGTGAATAATAGCAATCATTAAAATGTTACATTCAAATAGTTATACATATAGAGACTGTTTGGTAAAGTAGCTTTGATCCACTCCTGAATCGTGTTGATGTGTATTTCACAATATTTCTTTATTTCTGTCTCTTCATATATTTAATCGTATACTTATATACATATATACCCGAGCAAAGGACATATATACCTGACCGGGTCGCTCCTCCCACCCCTTCCCCTCCCTCATCCCACCCCACAACCCCTCCCTTCAAACTCCCATCCCTTCCCCTCCCTCCTCCCACTTCCTCATACCCCACTCCATTCCCATCCCTCCTCCCACCTCCACCCTTCCCTTTCCTCCTTCCACAAAGCAATGTTTGCAGGGTGTATATTAAAGTGTACATGTACATCATAACTTCTAAAAAAAAAAAAAATCTCTCAGCAATTTTCTCGGCGGCCTCCAGACTAATTATTATAAATGGCAGAGTACCCCCCCCCCTCTGGATTGGTCGAGTTTGTGCATTACTTGCTGAAAAATGTATAGTCTGCTTTTTGTAATACTATGGATGTTTGTGTGGCGTGTGCTTAAAAGGTTTGAGATGGTATAAAGGGTACGTAGCAACTGTCGTTAGCGTCAAAGGGGTCAAAAGGTTCATAACTCTCAAGCATGTAAAAAGGGTCTAAAAAGGTCCAAGTGGTCTAAAGCTCCAAATGGTCAAGGGTCCAAGCTGTATAATCTATCTGAAGGGTGTAAGGGGTCTTAAAGGTCTTTAGGGTCATAAAAAGTCTTCAAAGGTCACAAGGGTCTCAAAAGGCATTAGGAGTCTTTTGGGTCTTTGGGGTATTGGAGGTATTAAAGGATCTTTGAGGTATTTTGCCTTCTCACCTTATACCTCCCGTAACCACGTGACTTCCTCTACCCCTCTTCCTCTTTCTTCTTATAATCCATCATCACTTCTGACATTAAATCCTTCATCTTCTCCAATGGCTTGATTTCTGATCTTTAATTTGGAATCAGACCAGGTCAGTCTACCCTGGATATGCTGCTTCTGCTCTCCCAACAATGGATGGAGGTCCTCAATGCCAGACATGAAATCAGAGCCATCTCCCTGGACATATCAGGTGCTTTCAATACAGTCTGGCACCCTGCCCTGCTCACCAAACTCTCTACCTATGGTATCCAAGGCTGTCTCCACTCATGGCTCGCAGACATGCTCTCCTTCTGTCACAGCCAACGTGTGGCTCTTAAAGGAGTTCTTCAATCCCCTCTTCCTGTCGAGGCTGGAGTTACTCAATGTAGCGTTCTGGGCCCTGTTCTTTTTTGGTTTTCATCAATGATCTCTGACTCTCTGGAAAATCCACTATTTCTTTGCTGATGACTCCACCCCTCTGCCATCCCTCAAATTGGCAATCAGCATCCTCTTCACTCTCTGCAGATCTGAATAAAATCACAAGCTGGTCCAACACTTGGAACATGTCTTTCAATCCTGACAAATCTCACACTCTCACTATATCTCTCTGAAAGGACCATCTGGAAACTCCCATCTACTTTCTCAACAATCCCCTTGAAGAATTCCTTTCATTCAAGCTTTTGGGCTTCACTATCTGCCATTATCTTTCCTGGGAAAGCCTCATTTCCAAGGTGGTCTCCAAAGCCAGTTGCCAACAGGGCATCCTCCGTCATGCAAAGTCCTTCCTTGGTACACCTGAGCTCTGAACCATATACAAAGCTTTCATCCACAGCCTGATGAAGTACTGCTCTCCCTTCTGGGGTGGTGCTCCTGTCTCACACCGAGCTCGGCCTCATGCTGTGGAAAGCAAGGCTTTTACGATCATTGGAATCCCCGTGATGACGCCGAGTCTTTGGGTCTCTCTCTCTCTCACCGCAGGCAGATCACTGGTCTTTCTGTCTTCTACCGTCTCCTCTCCGGCCTTGCCCCCCTGCCCCCAACATTTCCACAAGGTGCTCAAGGTCCGCCAAAAACCTCCTTCTCGTGAAATTGACAAAATCAAGAATCACTGCTCACCTTCACTCTTTCATTCCTCTTTTTCCCCACCTCTGGAACAAATCCCACTTCTCGCTCCAGTTCTTCAAAACATGGTGTTACCTGGTGTTGGCTTAATGGTAAGGTTGGTGGGCTTTGGATCCAGCTCAGCTGTTGAATTAATACCAGATGGGGTTAACTTGACCTGTCATCCTTCCGAGATCGGCAAAATGAGTGCCAGCATGCTGGTATACTGTGTCGGAGTGGTGACCCATCCAGGATTGTGCCCAATAGCCAGGGAGACTGCTTGGACATCACCAACGCTCTGCACAGAGTATGGTCCCAATCTCCTCCTCTCCTCTTCAAAACAGCTGTTCACCACAATCTCTTATCTTCCCCCATCCAAAACTTTGATCTTTTCTACCCCAGTTTATCCACCCAAAACCCACCTCTTTCAAATTTCGTTTTCCTTCCTGAAAGTCCTTGCAGAACAATCTTGTTTACCCCCCATCTCTCTCCCTTCCACAGATCTCCGAATATCTCTGTTCCCGACTGTTTTGTGCTTCCCTCTCCCAGCCCTCTTGTCTCCTGCTCCTCTTGTTTTACATTCTGTGTGTTAGCTCCGATACGAGCCTTGACATGGTATACAAAATAAAATAAAATAAATAAAAATACATCCATTTTTATAACCAACTTCGAGATCAACAAAGGTTTCGTACACTTGGAAGCCATCGAAATGGTATTATTGGTAGCTTGAGCCTTGCACAAGCTTTAAATATATATAAAAAAATGTTTCTTGTCTTGATGAATAATCCTCGAGGCAGAATCAGCACTGTTGAAAGCCTTGTGTTTTCTATAAACTCAAAAAAAAAATCCATTTGACCACGGCACACTGCCCTTTCTCTGTCGTGATGTATGTTCTTGCCTTGTGGAGGTAATTTCCACTCCACGCTTCCCGTTCCCCATTGCTACAACCCTCAAACTCACTTCCTACTACTCCATATTACCATATTTTTTTTTTTTTAAAACCCTCCTCCTCCTACTTCCCCTACTCCCATTCTCCATCTCTTCACCGCACATTTCCAAAGAAGTAGCTCATGTAATTTGACAGTGACAGACATTGGTCTGCGTGAACGAATTGAGATCTGAGTAGCAGGAAAAAGTGGACCATTTTTCACAGGAATCAGCTGTCAAATATAAAATATCATCATAATGTATATAATTTGAGAAATGTCTTTTTATTTGTTTGTTTGCTTGCTTGACTTCTATGCACTCCTGA
>NC_140969.1:97313857-97358857 GCF_056783735.1 Eptatretus burgeri
CAGGAGGAACCTGCTTCAGCACCCTCTCCAAATAATGATATGGTTGCGGTTCTGCGAAGCCGGCACTCCCCAAGGCAATGGCATCCAACATAAGTGATCCCGAGACAGTTATCTCATTAGTATTCGTTTTTTTTTGCACCTGCACCACACTGCACCACATTTTGCACCTTCCACTCCACTCACACACCGTAGACACTCCAGTTTTCTTCCCTCCTTCCCCTTCCTAAGCAATTGGGTGTCCTAGGTCTGTCGTCCGCGCCATGTACGAGTTCGTTTACACCTCACCTGCTTCTCCTCTCTTTGGCTATCTCTAATGGCGCCTGTAACATGTACAATTCAAGTTAAGATTGTAGAAGTTCTTTATATCGGGTGAACTCTGCTCTGTGTCCTCTAAAGTGTGTGTGTGTGTGTGTGTGTGTGTGTGTGTGTGTGTGTGTGTGTGTGTGTGTGTGTGTGTGTGTCTCCTCCATAACTCCAAAACCATAAAACGTAGCAGCCTGAAACTTTGCATGCATACCAAGAAAACTAAAAGGATGTGCAAAGTGAAAATTGCATGTTTGGGTTAATTAAAACACCCCTTTTGAAGATAATTAACGGCCTTATTTAATATTATCCTTCATTAGGAGATCCTCGGCCACCTTGCTCTCAAGGGTCTGAAGGCGCTTCCTGGGTCACCTCGCTGGGATCTGAAGCCGCCATGTTTTTTAGCCTGCTCAACCATGCCTCGACATGGAACAGGCCACAATAATTTCTTAACGATAAAGTTTTTCTTTTTCTCCACTTTCCTCACTCATATTATCGAATGCCTGTTCATCGTAGCTACGAATTGCTGGGTACATTGCAATGCTTATAAACTCCCAAAGACGTCAGCGTTCATTGCTTTATTTCATTTCCGCACATGTGATCACCACAAGTATCCCTTAAACTAAGGAGAATTACAAAATTTAAGCTCCAAAAGCGAACTTACAAGGAGTTCCGACTCCTAGAAAAGTATTTATTTATCCAATTCGGACATATTTGACGGAGAGGGCGTCTCCAGGAGTTGGGTGCCAAGGGGGCCGTTTATTATCAACCGTTTCGTTAGTGTGCTTAAGCCATTTGGCGAGTGCTCTAAAATACTTGCACTGTCACTGAATACTGTAAGATCGATCGACAGGGGTCACTCGCCTGCGTTGGCCACGAGTTGTTCTGTGGTGCAACAGGCAGTGGCTGGATGGCTGAAAATGTGAAATTTTATTTTCCACGACGTTCCCCTTTTTCTACAATTTCCATTATATGACCCGTCACTTCGACATCAATACATAAAGTAGAAAACACAACAACAACAACAACAACAACAACGTACACATCTCACATCGACCGAGCTGCGCGATGGCAGGCGTTCTCTCGGGTGCCTCGCCTCGTAAAAATGTTGCGCAATTTCTTTTTATAATTTGTTTAACTTTTTGTGTGATGTGTTTTCATTATCGACCAGTCACTTCGACATTAATACATTAAAAAAAACCTCCATCGACCTCGCGTTCAGAGTTCCTTCATGCTGGTTTGAGCTGTGAAAAGTGTTGGCTGACATTTTGTGAAAAATTGCATTTCGTTAAATTTTCTCTTGAATTCCATATTTAAATAATTATATTTAAAAGGTAAGCCTTTGCGGTTTTCCTTTTTGTGTAATGTGTCCGTGCAGAACTTTGTAAGGATCTTGGAACAGACTGTGTTTCCCTGTAAGGCTCGCTTAGCTGCACCTGGATGGGTTTGCGGGTTGTGGAGTCGCGGCTGAAACCCAAATCCTCTCCTGGTTCCTCCTGACGACTCCATCTTTGATCTTTACTTCTTTGGGTTCTTTCTTTAGTCTCCCGTTTGATTTGCCCTCACCCAATGATTTAACAAGCTTAGCGGGAAACCAACACTGATGCATTAATGAAGTTGGGTACACCTGGAACATATGATGTCAAGAATTAATGCTCGGGTAACACTACCTTGGTTCGCCCAGTATGGAGGTATAGACGACAGGCACAGTAGGTTTTAACTTCTAACAATAGCAGCATACAAGTGATCGCGTTTTTCTTTGTCCTCGTGGCTGTTTCTCCAGCAGTTAGTTATCTTTATATGAACCGAGTTTGTTTGAGAATCGTTGGGAGTTTCTCTTTGTGACTTTCAAAGCTGATAACACGCGATTTCTGAGCCGTTTGCCGCATTAACATGTTTTCTAAATTTCAGAACCAATTTTTTTTAAACCCATCACCACAGATGGCAAGTGACCCGGATTTCACGCGTTTGACTCATTTTGTTTGTGAAAACCCGCAGACCCGTTTTAGTATCATCAAAACCCGTATTAGATGGAAAGTTCGATCCATTTTAAAAATGCAATGTTTTGCTTCTGTTCCACTCACACGAATTGACACAGAGACTGTTAGACCTGGGATGTGTTCAGTTACCAAGTTTCTTATGCGCGTTACCAAGACGCGTCCGGGCGGTGTTTATGTCTGGACAGGAGGTTGTCTCTGGAAGGGAGTTTGTCTCCGGACCATGTTTATAGTACGACCGGCAGAAAATGGATTTCAGACATTATTTTGTTTCCAGATTCACTGTTATTCTATGCAGAATCATTTTTATGAAACGGTATGAATGATAATTAACCCGACACCGCACATCTGCCTTCCCTTCCTCTCACACTGTCTTCCCTTTCCCCCTACCCTTACTCGCTCCCCTCACTCCTCTTTACTTTCCCCTCCACGTCTTCACTCTCTCCTCCCTCCCCAACCCTTCTCTTCCTCTTCCTCCTTCCGTTTCTCCCTTCCCCCTTTAGTATTACTGTCAGCAAAGCGACGGGTGGTATTTGCTCGTTTTGTAAATAATAATTGCATTTTTTTTTGCTGCACCCACGAATCCTGGCTTTTTCATGTTGTACATACGTGTGAATAAACCTCTTACTGTGCCACATGACCTTTCCTCGCCCTTGCTTTTGTTATAAATGAACCCAGCCCATTTCGACTTTTCCTTCATTGGTGCAGCATGGTCTGCACATTAGCTTCGCCAGAAAGTTTTACCCCAATAATCTATTTTATGAGCTGGTGCATACTTGGCAGCTCCGCTTGGCTGCACCTGACACGGTAAGTTTCACACAAGTACGCACCGAGGGCACGTGACCTGCCTTGGCACGGCCGTCCACACGTAAGGTATCACGCGAGTCGCGAGGTGGTGTAACCCTCCAGGATTGGCCGTATCAACAGGCATTCGTGGTTGCCCAGCAATCCACTGGTATACAGAGTTATCTGTGCCCGGCGGCCTCAGGACCAGTTGTTCAGGAGGAACCCAAGTGCTTCCCCTCGTGGCGAGCCACGAACCCCGGGTCCGCGACAATATACTCCATGATGCAGTGTCCCTTACTGGCACTTGCACCAAAAGGAAGTGAATAAGGTAAAAGAGAAAAAAAAATTAATGTGATAAATTAAATCACAATCAATGTGAGAATGATAATTTTATAGTCCCAATCAGTTCATTTACCAGATTTCAAAGACCTTTCATCAAAATCAATATCAGCAGCACTAAAAGCAGAAAAACAAAACTCCCCTACCCAATGGGATTTGGCTTGGTGAGGACAAGGCCTATACAAAAATCACACACACACACACACACACACACACACACACACACACACACACACACACACACACACACACACACACACACACACACACACACACACACACACACACACACACACACACACACACACACACACACACACTCCAGAGTAACTGGGTGGCCAATCTGTAAAACTCCATCCGGTACCAGGTAAGTCCTCATGTTATGGAGAATAGACATGTGCGGAGTAGAAAAAGAAAATGCACCAGGCTTACAGGTGCAGAACAATGCTGACCACCACCAATTAATAAGTCCAGCAAAACAACAAATAATTAATCTGTGAGAACAACCATGAAAATGGCTGCTCTCGGTCAAGCATCATGAATGCAAGGAACGTCAAAGGAAACGTGAATGTAAAATAAAATAAAATTAAAAAGGGCGAAAAAAAAATTCAATGCAATCAATGAAAGCAAAAAGATAAGGATATCCACTCATCGGAGGAATGCTGGCATGTCCGATTCAATTGGGACGATTCCAAATTTATCCATGGTCATTTGAAGAAGTGCACAAAAGAGATCTGTCATCGGAACCATCATCAAATCATTGAATGCATGCGTATTGAAAGGAAAGGGAAAAGTTTAGACAGGAGGGGTGGAGATTATAGTCTTAGTTATACTTTCATTTTACACATAAAACAGGATCGAAGATTCCTGCTTTTATCCGAGTCATCTTGAGCTAGCAGGAAGTCGAATGAGCAGGAAGTCACTTAATACATTTGAAATTAAATTCAGAGCTCTCAACTTGACAAATTATAATCTCACAACATACTAGAACGGCACTTGGGAGAGCGCGTACCTCTGCCAGGCTGAACAATTTATGTTTTGTATCGCACTGATTATGCTGGATTTGCATCTGGGAATTCACCAAAAATTGAATCAATTCGTCCTTGTCACACACCCGTGTCCAGCGAGTTTCGTCAGAATCCATCCACAACTTTGAGATATCGTGCTGTATGTTGTTTTTTGGCCTTATCTCTCAATGGTGAAGAATCACTTACAAAAAATTCCAGTATCCAGATTCAGATCTTCACCAAAATATAGACATATAGACTCAAAACATCTAAAATCTAGACTTCACCAGACAAACAGATAGTGAACACATAACCTCCATCCACCTTCGGTGGCAGAGGTAACAAACAAACAAACAAACAAACAAACAAACAAACAAACAACGTTTTCCTGTCATGATCAAAGTTGCACAATAACGTGGAATGACTGTCAATGTATGTTTGAAACAAATGTCGGTTATAAACCACATTCCAAGTTGGAGAGTTTGTAAGAATGCATTAAATGCCTCAAAGTGAAAATTGTAAAATCTACGGCGGTCGATAAGATGATCATATGGACGGACAATATGAGAATCAAGAAGTGATTAATGATGATAATAATATGAGCAAAGAAAGCGATCAGCAAAATAAAATCAACGTAGGAATATTACAAGGATTAATAGTTATTTATAACCAGAGTTGGTGTCAAAGCCACCCAATGCTCACCTGTTTACACATTTATCGCTTTTAAAAGACTAGTCTAATAATATTTTTTTATAAAGCATCGCAGTGAAGTCTGATCCAAATAATTTTAAAGCAATATATGTATTTGTATATTGAAATCAGTAAAAAATAGTGTGGTAGATAAAAACATTAGAAAGGAAATAACTTGTAGCAAAAAATTTAACATTTTCACGCTCACGCCGGGGGTATCGCTATAGCTCTCTGTTCTTTGAACAGGTGAGCTAAAGATCGAAGAATGCTTGGAGAGAGAGAATATATATATATATATATATATATATATATATATATATATATATATATATATATATATACATATACATATACATATACATACATATATACAATGCAGCCATTTCAAAATCGAGAGAGGGTAAGAGCCATTCAGATACATCCTTCACAAGCATGAAGCAGGATGCAAAGAGTGTAAGTGGTTGCAACTGTTGATGATTGGTCAGTTTTAACAACAGATGTAAAATTATCCCATATTAGTTCAAGTTAATGACTTTGCATACATGTTCGGAAAGGGTAGTTCAAGGTTCAGTGCTCTTACAGATGGTTTACGTCACGACGAAGAATCGTAGAAAAGCTTCCACCGCAAGTGTAATACAACAGATGCAAACCGGAGGACAAAACACACACGGGTTCCTGTTCTAACTGTAGTGTCGACAATATGCAGGAAGAGGCACCAAACTCGGAGCAGGCCACAGAAAGCCCAAGGGGGAGGATAGCAGTGCACTTGTGGCCAGCGTCCTCCTTTAATCTCCCAATCTAAGCCTCGGGCGGGGCTTACTCCTGCCACTAAGCAGAGCAGATGGCTTCCTTATGGAAGATTAATTGCTCGACCCTCGAGTCTTTTCCCCTTGTATAGTGGGCACTGTCGGCAGAGCCGTCTCGGGACCGCCGCTGCTCCGCAAGTGAGGGTTATCAGGGCATTAGAGTTAGTCCTGCAACAAGCGTGTGCGCATGGATATATAACCCGTCTTCCTGGACAAATGCAGGTGCAGCCAATCCCTACACAATGGCAAGTAAATGCCATTTGAATGGTGAAGATCATTGGTTCCTTTTGCTCTGTGGTTGGAGGTACACCAAAATAAATAGCATCCTGTATATCCATTCTTTAACTATTCCAACGGCAAAGGTGGAAAAAAAATCACTAAATTCCTCAACTAGAAAGTTCATAGAACACCGCACCCCATATAATCTTGAGAAAGAAGGACTTGGGCATGGTCTGCGAGCGGAAAATTTGATTGGTCGTGATGACGCAAAATGCCGTAATATTTTGTAAAAGTACCACGAAACAGAAGGGTTTTTAAAAGTGCCAAAAAGCCGATTTGTGTTCTACAGCGTTCTCGTATATAATTCATTTGAAATTAAAGATTTAAAGGTCGGAGAACAAAAACAAAATTCGAAAGTTTACCGCCATCGATGCAGCGTCTTTTACACCACCAAATTTAACATGTTATATTAGTTCTTCGTACTTGTTGTTTGTGTCCCTTATGACATCCCCAAAACCAGTAAGTTTCCTGTTTGGAATGATTTGCAATTTTTGGTTGACTGCTAACAAAAAAAAATTTCACTCCCCTCTGCGCATGCACAATCGGGACAGATCAGAGCCAAAGTACGGTGAAACTACAGGTTTGTTTTCTGACCCATGTTCCAATCAGTGTTAAAAATAGAACATTGAATTGAAAATAAGTTGTTCCTCGATCATAAACTGACAACAAATGTAGACAGAGAGACAGACAAAGTGCATCAATTGATGAAGCACTCATTTTGTTTCGCACGTGTGGGGTAACAAGGCAAAAAAAACGAGTTTGTATTGTTTAGAAGTGCAAGTATTGTGTTTTTGAAAAGTCCCTCATTGTAATGCATGCAGATGACTCTAGAACGGCACTTGGTAGAGCACATACATAGTTCCGCCAGGCTGAACAGTTAACAGTTTACGTATTGTATCCCACTGATAGGCCGGATCTGGATCCGGACCTGAACCAAAATCTAAAATCAAAATCTGGACCTGAACCAAAAATCAGGTTGTTCTCGTCACCTTACCAACTCATGGACCCAGTTTCTTCTCTAACTTTTTGAAACATCGTGCTATAGATCGTTTTTGGCCCTATCTCTCAAAGGTGAAAAATCACTTAAAATTCTACTATCCGGATTCAGTTCTTCACCAAAATAAAATAAATTCTTCCTCGTCACACACCAAATGTGTCCACGTCGTTTAGTCTGAATCCATCTATAACATTTTGAGATATCCTGCTCACAGACAGACAAACAGGCAAGGGTGAAAACACAACATCCGTCCACCTTTGGTGGCAGAGGTAATGAGTGCCAAATTGGTCAATGAAGCCAAATGGAAGTCAATGCAAAGGTGAGGGTAGGAGCTCCTCTCAGTGGTGTTAGGATTGGGGCAGATGCCTGCACTAAGCTGCTCAATGGTCTCGCGATGTCGACCTCATGTTCTGGATCACATGGCACCTCTTCTGCCATCTTGAGCATGCATTTATGTTTTCAGAAAAAAATTCTCCATATTTTAAATGGAACTTGAATAAATTTTGAACTGAAACATGTTGTCACTCAAAACATTTGAATTTTTCTCTGGAGGGTTGAAGTCCAAATCATGCTTCATACAACAAATGTCAGAGTGAGATTCAATCCCGGATCCAAATTCCAACTCCTGATGACCAAATGTCGTATTTACTCCCCTCACCACAAACGCAAATTATACAACGGACCGTGAGGTCGCAAACGCTGGAGATCTACTCCACGGATGGCTGTTACGGGCTCAATCAAATATGGAGCACCAGGAATGGTGTTGGATGCTTCATGTTATAACAAGCATGTCTAAACATGTTCATTATCAGGATTATGATTAACTTGATTGAATCCCCAGAGAAAGGCCATTTGTGCCAAAACGGTCGGCCCGAGTCAGCCGTCTGCCAGCTTGCTGGGGTCTATATTCACCATTTTGTTCAGCCTGCTCAACAATGCCTCGACTTGGAACAGGCCACAACGGTTTCTTAATGATAAAGTGCTCAAAAATTATTTTTCACTTTCCTCACTCATATCATCGAATGTCTTATCATCATACCTATGAATCACTGGATATATTGCAATGCTTATAAACGCACGGAGATGCCAGTGTTCATGGGTTTATTTCATTTCCGCAAATGCGATAACCTCGAAAATCTCTTAAACTGATTCGAATTTCAAAATTTAAAAACTTCGTAATTGACATCAGGAGCAGTTCTAACTGCTAAAAAAAAAGGAAAAGAAAGTGTTCGTTTCTACATTTCGGACAGTTTTTGACATTCTGGGTGTCTCCAAGGCTGTACATGGTTTCCACACAAGCGATAACCTCTAGAATCGCCTCACATGAGTCAAATTTCATCATTTTAACAACTTCATGGACCTCAGCAGCAGTTCCCATTTGATTGGCCAGGCGGTGTGTCTGTCCCCCGACGTGGCCGGGCAGTGTGTCCGTCCCCTGGATGTGGCCGGGCGGTGTTCATCTCCGACGGTGTTTGTCTCCGCGTGGGGTTTGGCACAGGCCCGGGTTTGGCTACAGAGTCCAGGCAGCATTTGTCTCTGGACATGTCTAAGCAGTATGAAGTGTATATAACCAGTAGAAAATTTATTTCACACATTATTTTGTTTCCATCTTCACTATGCACAATCATTTTTATGACATAGTATGAATCGTAATTAACGCTTCACCGCACGTCTGCCTTTCCCTCACCTCACATCACGCTGCCTTCTTTGCCACTCACATCACGCTGCCTTCCCTTCCACTCCCCTTACACTTCCTTCTCCCATCACACTTCTTTCCCATCACGCTGCCTTCTGCTCCTCCACCCCTCCTCGCTTCCCCTCCACCTCCTCCACCTCCCTCCCCACTCTTTGTCTCCCCCATCCCCTCTCCCGTCAGCAAAGCGACAGGTGGTACTTGCGAGCAATAAATAAACAGAACGATACACAACAAAAACAAGTCTAAATGGCCCACAGTCACTCACGCTTACACACAAAAGTGAACTCGCTTGGGGGTAAAACCCACATGACAGCAAAGCAACAGAGCTGCTAGCAAAGCGATCCTGTACCATGAGATGCTAAGGAGGTGATCTGTCAGGGAGCAAATACCACAAGAGGCCTCCAGAGATCTGGAATGATGACTGACAACTCTTTTGAACAAAGCAAGTCTCTGGTGATCCCTGCCCTCCCTTTGGGAATTTTGCCTGGCTCACCCCAGAGTTCTGTTATATTTCAGCAGAGTGGTGGGGTGAGGGGCAATGACACCTCTGGGAATGTCTGCCACGGGGTTGTGGGCCACCGCGCATGCGTCCTCAGGGCCATTTGGGGCTCGGCATACAGGCGTGATCACTGCACCAATCACATTGGGCAAACAAGGGGAAACACCAGACAAGACGTCATGAGCCTCTATAACTATTTATTTTGGAACATTTAATCTATTTCTGTGGAAGATTAACTTTCCCGATGGTTCCATCTTTACCTATCCAGGTTCCTCCTGATGGTTCCATCTTTACCTATCCAGGTTCCTCCTGATGGTTCCATCTTTACCTATCCAGGTTCCTCCTGATGGTTCCATCTTTACCTATCCAGGTTCCTCCTGATGGTTCCATCTTTACCTATCCAGGTTCGTCCTGATGGTTCCTCCTGATGGTTCCATCTTTACCTATCCAGGTTCCACTTGATGGTTCTATCTTTCCCTACCCAGGTTCCTCCTGATGGTTCCATCTTTACCTATCCCGGTTCTTCCTCATGGTTCCATCTTTACCTATCCAGGTTCCTCCTGATGGTTCCATCTTTACCTATCCAGGTTCCTTCTGCTGGTTCCATATTTCCCTATATAGGTTCCTCCTGATGGTTCCATCTTTACCTATCCAGGTTCCTCCTGATGGTTCCATCTTTACCTATCCAGGTTCCTCCTGATGGTTCCATCTTTACCTATCCAGGTTCCTCCTGATGGTTCTATCTTTACCTCTCGAGGTTCATCCTGATGGTTCCATCTTTCCCTCTCCAGGTTCCACCTGAATATTCCATCTTTACCTCTCCGGGTTCCTCCCAATGGTTCCATCTTTACCTATCCAGGTTCCTCCTGATGGTTCCATCTCTACCTCTCCAGGTTCCTCCTGATGGTTCTATCTTTACTTCTAAGGGTTCCTCCCAATGGTTCCATCTTTACCTATCCAGGTTCCTCCTGAATGTTCCATCTTTACCTCTCCGGGTTCCTCCCAATGGTTCCATCTTTACCTATCCAGGTTCCTCCTGATGGTTCCATCATTATCTCTGCAGGTTCCTCCTGAAGGTTTCATCTTTACCTACCCAGGTTCCTCCTGATGGTTCCATCTTTACCTCTCCAGGTTCCTCCTCATGGTTCCATCTTTACCTACCCAGGTTCCTCCTGATGGTTCCATTCTTACCTCCCGAGGTTCCTCCTGATGTTTCCATAAATACCTCTTCAGGGTCCTCCTCATGGCTATACATTTCTCTATCCAGGTTCCTCCCGATGGTTCCATCTTTTCCTATCTAGATTCTTCCTGATGGTTCTATCTTTACCTATCCAGGTTCCTCCTGATGGTTCATCTTTACTGATCCAGGTTCCTTCTAATGGTTCCATCTTTACATATCCAGGTTTCTCCTCATGGTTCCATCTTTACCTATCCAGGTTCCTCCTGATGGTTCCATCTTTACCTCTCCAGGTTCCTCCTGCTGGTTCCATCTTTACCTCTCCAGGTTGCTCCTGAATGTTCCATCTTTACCTTTCCGGGTTCCTCCCAATGGTACCATCTTTACCTCTCCAGGTTCCTTCTGATGGTTCCATCTTTACCTCTCCAGGTTCCTCCAGAATGTTCCATCTTTACCTATCCAGGTTACTCCTGATTGTTCCATCTTTACCTATCCAGGTTCCTCTCAATGGTTCCATCTTTACCTATCCAGGTTCCTCCTGATGGTCCCATCTTTACCTATCCAGGTTCCTCCTGATGGTTCCATCTTTACCTATCCAGGTTCCTCCTGATGGTTCCATCTTTACCTATCCAGGTTCCTCCTGATGGTTCCATCTTTACCTCTCCAGGTTCCTCCTGATGGTTCCATCTTTACCTCTCCAGGTTCCTCCTGATGATTCCATCTTTACCTCTCCAGGTTCCTCCTGAATGTTCCATCTTTACCTCTCCGGGTTCCTCCCAATGGTTCCATGTTTACCTATCCAGGTTCCTCCTTATGGTTCCATCTTTATCTCTGCAGGTTCCTCCCGATGGTTCCATCTTTACCTACCCAGGTTCCTCCTGATGGTTCCATCTTTACCTCTCCGGGTTCCTCCTGATGGTTCCATCTCTACCTCTCCAGGTTCCTCCTGATGGTTCTATCTTTACCTCTAAGGGTTCCTCCCAATGGTTCCATCTTTACCTATCCAGGTTCCTCCTGAATGTTCCATCTTTACCTCTCTGGGTTCCTCCTGATGGTTCCATCTTTACCTACCCAGGCTCCTCCTGATGGTTCCATCTTTACCTACCCAGGTTCCTCCTGATGGTTCCATCTTTACCTCTCCAGGTTCCTCCTGATGGTTCCATCTTTACCTACCCAGGCTCCTCCTGATGGTTCCATTCTTACCTCCCGAGGTTCCTCCTGATGTTTCCATAATTACCTCTCCAGGGTCCTCCTCATGGCTATACATTTCTCTATCCAGGTTCCTCCCGATGGTTCCATCTTTTCCTATCTCGATTCTTCCTGATGGTTCTATCTTTACCTATCCAGGTTCCTCCTGATGGTTCCATTTTTACCTATCCAGGTTCCTCCTGATGGTTCCATCTTTACATATCCAGCTTTCTCTTCATGGTTCCATCTTTACCTATCCAGGTTCCTCCTGATGGTTCCATCTTTACCTCTCCAGGTTCCTCCTGAATGTTCCATCTTTACCTCTCCGGGTTCCTCCCAATGGTTCCATCTTTACCTATCCAGGTTCCTCCTGATGGTTCCATCTTTATCTCTGCAGATTCCTCCCGATGGTTCCATCTTTACCGATCTGGGTTCCCCCTGAAGGTCCCGTTGCTGTATTTGGTCTTTCATTTGATTATTTCATTTCAATCTTGAACCTTTGTTTCAGGCTCTCCAAAACAAATTAAGCGATTACAATTTCGATTCAACGTCGGCTCAAAAAGATTTTTCTTGCAGTAAGTGATTGCAAACTCAGCTATTGAAAGAATGAAAAAGACACGCAGGTCTAAACGTATATAAAATCAGAAAAGCAAAGCACGACTAAGTCGGAGACGATCTGAAAAATTCGGAGGAGGAAAATAAAGTCAACACGTAAGAAAATGAGCAAACCACAGTACGACATCAAAAGCAAAATCACCATAGGAAAGGATGCGGGAAAATATTAATTAACAACCAAACAGGAGCTTTCATTCAAAACGATGAAACACAGTGGCATCAAAACCACCCAGCTCAAACATAGGTGTGCAGAGATGGAGAGAATACATAAAATAATATCAATAACCGGTGCCCGACAGGTGCGTTGGTCACAAAGCAGCGAGACAACGATCGGTCGTGAGACTAGCGTAACCTAGGCTATACACAGAGAGAGATCCAGAAAGCGAGAGAGTAACAGAAAGAAATCAATTCCTGGAATTGCATGCACACAGCCTCAATGGCTCGTAATTGAAACAGATGGCAGCATATCCAGTGACAAGTGGCCAGGACACAGTAAACCGATCCCGTCGGAACCACATCTGCTGAGATGACCTCGGAATGGCTCCACCACAGGGTCAGCCCCACATGGCCCACCGGTTGCAGCGCTTTAGCAGCATCTGTGTCGGGCGTACAGTTTCAACCGACACCAACTGGGTCGCCGCTTTCTTTTTCCACTTGAACAAAAAAAAAATGTCACTTTTCTGCAGGGGAATCATTTGTGGGATTCATTGCCGTGTGCCATTCCCTTGCCGAGTCCTTAAGGAATGCAACTGCACCTTTGTGGAAGCTCAAAAGCTGGAGTGCGGATCTGCTCAGGTTCAGTTTGAGGAACCATCCAGATTTCTGCATTGCCTTGATTTGATGTCCAAATGGAAATCTTGAACAACACCACCACCAACAACAACAAAAAAAGAAGTTGAAAAGGGTTTAAAAAGCAGACAATGAAGACGTTATCTTTCTGATTTGCAGCGGAGAAAACCATGACCTCACTGAATGAACGGAACAATAAAAGTCGGTGAGGAAAAGGTTTGCTTTTGTGGAAGATTAAGAGTAATTAGCGATGTCAAAGGCAGAACTGCCCTTAATTAGTTGAGTACACGATTCCAAAAGAGTAAGTAAGCACATGTCAGGTTAGCCATTTAACCCATACGGTGAGTTAAGGGTGAATTCTGTGGTGCCTTCACTGAGAAGATCAGTGGGATCATTAAACCAATACTTGCCTGCTTGGATAAGGCTCTAAGACAGGATATTAGGATGCAGTAAACTGTTTTCTTTTTAGCCACGTAGGCCGAAAAATATGTACACATAAACACTCAAAAGCGGTCTCGGTGTGTTTGACAATTGCAACCTGCCTGCAGGTGAAAAAGGCAGCCACTGTGGACATAAAGGATGAGAATGACATCACAGAAGTGCAATGCAAGACAACGTCCGAAAGCATTCATCCGATCGAATGCTTCATTTCAATCGAAAACCTGGAAAATCTATGATGAGTTTTGGTGATGTTGAGTGTTAGGGAGGGACAATGTAAGAATAAAATCAAAACTCAGGTCATGGATGCAACAGAATCTGCAATTGCTTGATCACCTGTTTGAAAAGATTGTCCATTAAAAACAACCAAACATTTATCGCATCGGCGGCGCTAACCCGAGAGAAATGGAGACAAACACTCACTTGACTGGGATCTTCCCACTCGATGTTGTTCCCACCACAGTCCCAAACATCTGCAGGAGTTGTCCCAAAGCCGCAAGGCCGCCACTCAGCCGGAATGTAAGTTGGTCAGCATGGACCTGGTGAGAATCGTATGCAATCAGAGCCTGCAGTGAGCCTCACTCATCATCGTGTCTTCGTGCATGTAATAATAATGATACTTTCTGCAAACATTCATTCAACTTATTGTGGAAACACAAAAGAAAAGAAAAAATTTCAAAAGAAAAACCTCAAGTCGAATATATCCGATTGTACCAAACTCCACTTATGGGCCACAACTATCCCGAATGATGATTATGCAGATGCAACACCTACAAGTTCTTAGAACAGCTTGACCCCATTCCTGGCTGACAGTGACATGAATGCAGGGATTGCCAATGCACCAATCATCCTCATTTGTACAGTGTCAATTTACTTGTGCATTTAACGTCCATCAGTGTTCAGTCACCATAGGCAGTCTACAGCACACAGTCGAGAGAGACAGAGACAGAGACAGAGACAGAGAGACAAACAAAGCAATATATTTGTCAAAACCTTTCCACTTTGGGCTTAGAAGCAAACCACTTTACTTTTTCAAACTCTCAGAAACAATTTGAACTAAACTGAGCCTCCAGGGTAAAATCACAAGTGGTGTGTCTGAAAATGCAGTGCTGCACCCATAGCACACCATCATGCAAAATTTGCCCTTCAAACTCTTTTAGAGTTTTGAAAGAAAAATACCTTTAAAGCACCGGTCATGTTGAGAGCAAGGGGAAAGAAGAAAGGACATGGAAAAGGGAGGGGGGGCAGAAGAGACGGAATAAATGAAATAAATAACTACTCCATCCCTACAGGACAGTAAAAGCTGAAGGTGTGTGCACAAGTGTGGTACGTTACTGAGATGACTCCCCAAATGTAAGGTGTGAGTAATAACAGTGCTCTTAAAAGGCATACTAGTGGGGATGGGGAAGGGGGAGGGAAAAAAAAAGGCTCCCCTCTCAACCCTGCAATAAATGATCCCACCAGCAATGGGCTATTTTATCAAGTCTTCTCGTCACGACGGCGTGCACCCATTTAGCTCTGGTGGTGGGTGAAAATTGGTGGCAATGGTGGGCTTGCCGAGACACCGAGGTGGGGGGCCATCAGGGCTGTCCCATCGCCTGCTGTGCGCATTCCTGTCATTGCTTTTCATCACTGAGACAGAGATGCGACCGAGTGTGACCATCGTGGGTGTGTGGCATTGTCTGTAGACGAGGTGGTTTCACGCTTGAGGTCGGGATAGAATGAAGACTTGGAAAAAGGTGGAAATTTTAAACCTCGCTTAAGGTCGAAGCACATCCTGAATAAACAGGTGATTAAATCTACCTTGCTTCAATAATTAATTCCTTCAAGATGGCAATTCCCTTTCTGAAATATATAATTATTTCATGATAGCTATAATGCTTTACCTTAACTTCATTTTGGTGATGTCACAATCTCACTTCAGAGCAAATGGCTGATCAATTCTGCACTGAAGGGAAGTTTTCCTGACAATCTCACACAAATCATGGATTAAGTTTTATCCCATGAGGAATTAAATCGGATATCACAAATACCATCCAATCAACGCCATGATAATCCAACCTGAACCTTAACCTCCATGCCCATCCAGGAGAATTGCCGAACAATGCAAGCCCACCTTGATGAACAATTAATAATTAAATGTTTAATCATTAATGGATGAAATGTGTGTGTGTGTGTGTGTGTGTGTGTGTGTGTGTGTGTGTGTGTGTGTGTGTGTGTGTGTGTGTGTGTGTGTGAAAAGAGAAAGGGTGTGTGTGTGAGAAAGGGTGTATGAGTGTGTGAGAGAAAGGGAGTGTGTGTGTGAGAAAGGGAGTGTGTGTGTGAGAAAGGGAGT
This sequence comes from Eptatretus burgeri, assembly GCF_056783735.1. Lineage (NCBI taxonomy): Eukaryota > Metazoa > Chordata > Myxini > Myxiniformes > Myxinidae > Eptatretus > Eptatretus burgeri. Next base: position 97,329,799 of record NC_140969.1, read on the forward strand.
GTGTGTGTGAGAAAGGGAGTGTGTGTGTGAGAAAGGGAGTGTGTGCGTGAGAAAGGGAGTGTGTGTGTGTGTGTGTGTGTGTGTGTGTGTGTGTGTGTGTGTGTGTGTGTGTGTGAAAAGAGAAAGGGTGTGTGTGTGAGAAAGGGTGTGTGTGTGAGAAAGGGTGTATGAGTGTGTGAGAGAAAGGGAGTGTGTGTGTGAGAAAGGGAGTGTGTGTGTGAGAAAGGGAGTGTGTGTGTGAGAAAGGGTGTGTGTGTGTGAGAAAGGGTGTGTGTGTGTGAGAAAGGGTGTGTGTGTGAGAAAGTGTGTGTGTGTGAGAAAGGGTGTGTGTGTGGGAGAAAGGGTGTGTGTGTGGGAGTGTGTGTGTGTGTGTGTGTGTGTGTGTGTGTGTGTGTGTGTGTGTGTGTGTGTGTGTGTGTGAGAGAAAGGGTGTGTGTGTGTGTGTGTATGAGAAAGCGTGTGTGTGTGTGTGTGTTTATGAGAAAGCGTATGTGTGTGTGTATGAGAAATAGTGTGTGTCTGTGATAGTGTGTGTGAGTGAGTGAGTGAGTGAGTGAGTGAGTGAGTGAGTGAGTGAGTGAGTGAGTGAGTGAGTGAGTCAGAGAGAGAGAGAGAGAGAGAGAGAGAGAGAGAGAGAGAGAGAGAGAGAGAGAGAGAGAGAGAGAGAGAGAGAGAGAGAGAGAGAGAGAATATGTGTGTGTGTGCGTGCGTGAGAAAGTGTGTGTGTGTGTGCGTGTGAGTGTGAGAAAGTGTGTGTGAGAAAGCATGTGTGTGTGAGAAAGCGTGTGTGTGTGTGTGTGTGTGTGTGTGTGTGTGTGTGTGTGTGTGTGTGTGTGTGTGTGAGAAAGCGTGTGTGGAGAGTGAGAGTGAGAGAGTGAGTGAGATCTTTCGGCACAATATACCAATGGAAGTTTACAACCGCCTTCCAAGTCATAATTAAGCCAAGGATTTGGAATTAATTTAAAGTAGGCCCACCAACACACAATGGCCTGATCTTTCCAGACACAAGCACCATAAGTAGGTGCGAGCTGCCTGCAGAGCACAAAGAAGATTGTTGGATCCTATTAAGTTGGGAATTTTGAACATCTGACTCATCATTTCAAAAGTGAGTAAGCTACCTTGCTTTGACACAGCTGTAGGTAGCCGACTCACGTATGAGCTGTTTGGTGTATGTTCGATTCCAAACTGTAAACTATCATCGAGGTTGTTTCATTGGCAAGGCACTGCACCAATGGACACACCGTCATTAGGATGGGCCGTGAAGGCGGATGACCCACCTGCATATAACACTCATTGGCAGATGTAAAGGATCCCACCTGTGACTTTAAGAATAAATAAGAGTACACCATCACATGCCAATATTCAAATTCCCACCTGACTCATCAAGGGGCACTGCATCAGCAGCACAGCCACACCTCAGATGCAATCAGCAGGCCAAATTGTTGAGTGAATTCCAGTTAAATATATATTTTTTCGAGATGGATAACTATCTGGTATGTATTATATTATATAATTATAGTGAGATTATTCTTTCTGTTGCACTTCCCCTTCTCTCCACCCCTCTCACCACAACTCCTCCTCCTCCTCCTCCTCCTCCACCCGCCACACTCACCTCCCATGCAGAATAAAGAGCTTGTCTTGATGGTGAAGAGTAGTGTCGATCTGCGTCGGCGGACAGGTAGAACAATAGATGGAATGAACAGAACGTTGACCGCATGTGCTAATTGCCGTGGGAAGCAAGGAGAAGATGACGTTTCGGGTGTTAACCCTTACCGAGGAAGGGTTAAAGTCCGAACCACAGATTCTTCGTGCTTCCCACGGCGGTCAGCAAACCTCAATCAACCATTTTGATGGCTTCAGGTTCAGGTCCCATTTGAAGGCCATTCCGTGGAGAAAATATCAGATGTGAACGTTGTACAAAATGTCCAAGCAGTTTTGTTTCTGAAGTTTGTATAGTTTTAGGAGGTGCGGGTCCCCTCTCCAAATATGCTAAATGCAAGTTTTCTGGAATAAAACCCAACAGGGCATTGAGCCTGTGATCACAAATGGTGTCACGTCAAGGCTTCAATCACAAGACACACAAGGTTCACTTCCTCAAAGATAAAGTACTGGAGATGTCTTGCCAAAGAAAAAGTAATTTAATTGTTCTTCATGTACAAGCATCTTCCTTTTTTTGTATAGTCGAGGCTCATGGAAGAGCGAGAACAAAGAACATATTAGGACGCAACAGAACAAAAAGAACAGCATAAGGAAAAGGGAGGGGGGGCACTCCCAGCAGGGCCGAGAGACTAAATAAATGGAGATGGACAACAAGGGATGTGGGTAAGAATGATGGGTGGGGAAGGGTGCAGAGGGTGGATACAGAAACAAACTCTCACGAAGGAACAAAAGATCATGTTTTTGAATTGGAGATGATCCGAGATGGTGGTGAACAGTTGCCTTGAAGACCTGGAGAGAAGAAGGAAATTGAAGAGGATGTGGAAGTTGATTCCATAGGTGGGGAAAGAACAGAGGAATGAATGAGTGGAGGTGAGCAGTGATTCTGGATTTTGGTCGTTTCACCATAAAGGTACTGATGGTGGACTATGTGTGCCCTTCAGCAACCTGGTGGGGGGACAAAGCCTGGAAGAAGACAAAAGTTGCAAGACCAAAAGGAGACGGAAGAAGACAGATACCAGAAAGGCGACGCTCTGGACAAATTTGAAATCATAGTCTGAATTTATTCAATATGTCAAAATCTCAAAGTTTAAAAAGTGCCATTAATCCAAGTGGAATGAAGTGAAGTTTCCACTGATTGGCCCCAATAAGATCAGCCAACGCTAGTTCATTTGCCGAAATGGAATTTGGATGTTGAACCCATTCAGTTTTCTGTTGTCATTTGTTCAAATCGCTTAGCTCAGACACAGTTCCACAAAATTAAAACAAAACCGAGACGGGCAATACTTCCATGGGGAGTTGATGCTCGTGTTCGAAGGAACGGTTCACATTTGGTGACCACCGGCAGACCAAACAACAAGGCGCCCCACTGCGCAAAGCCCGACACACAGAGCCGGCCGAACCACGTTCCCAGCCAGCTGGGTAATTATGGAAGTTTAACACCACCCTAATCTGCTGCTAATACCGTGGCTAGGGTTACATATCAACAGTTAGTGAGCTTTAGGATACTACGATTACACTGTGCGGTTGCAGTGGGGTAAAGGACTAGACGGCGCAGCACATTGAGCAGTAACCAGGAGGTCGTTTTACGGTAGGATAGCGAGTTTAGCTGGCAGACTTGACACTTAACTTATTACCTCCACCACCGAAGGTGGACGCAGGTTATGTTTTCACCCCTGTCTGTCTGTCATGAGCTCAATATCTCAAAAAGTTACGGATGGATTCGGACGAAACTTGGCGGATGACAAGACAACAACAAGCTGATCAGATTTTGGTTCAGGCCCGGATCTCATTTGTGCAGCGTTTCCAATTATCTATTTGGTGAACAGACAGGTGCATCGATTTCTCAGAATGTCCTTGTCCTATCGTTCGATATTTGATAGACAAGCTCCTCCATCTTAGACAATAGCAACAACAACAAAAAAGTAATGTTTTGGGAGTTTACGTTCACCGGACATACATTCAAACCAACAACCTTCACTCACGTCGCAAGTATGTGCGTCAATGGAGTCAAGTTTGAGTCATCAGGACGGCATTTGGACAAATTGAAATTGCCACTCGATTGCAAAGTTCCACAACAATGAAACAAAAGAGCCTTGATAAGTCATCAGGCTCATAGAGGAAGGTTGCCAAGTTATATACAACATGGCATACTACTGAGAAAAATGCTACAAACAAAACTCTGACACAATCACCCATTTTGGATTTCACAAAGAAAAGTGCAAAACAGTTTTAAAAAGACAGATTGTCATAACGAATTCTTCTTCTTCTTTCATGGCCAAAATTATTCCCATGTTCTTATGGAGATGGCAGGGGGGGGGGGGAAGATTTTGGGCAAATCTTTCATGAACCGGCTAGTCAGGCCTGACGCTCGACTACGTAGTCAGGGGAGGAATTTTTACTTTGTTCATGGTGCCAGAGATAGCTCGCATACTCTTCACGAACGATACCATGAGATCTTTAACGTCCACCGACTAATGCCAGCAGACGAGACGCCCGTTTAACGTTAATCCCAGAGACGGCACACACGGATGCATCACCCTGCCTGAGAAACACTGTTATGACAAGTTTATAGCTGGGTCGGGATTCAAACCCAGGCTAGCCAACTAACTTCGAGGCCAGTGTGTGTACCTCTAGGTCATCCTACCACCTCACATTTTGCAAAGAACTACTGTCCTGAATTGGACCTGTGAAGATGGGAGCTGCTCTCACACAGAAACATTGTCAGGATGTGCATTGGGAAAGCATTCCACACCACCACCACCATCAAATCCAAGTGTAGTTTGTAAGCTCTGCATCGCTTCACAACGTCACATCTTCTGAAATCTAAGTAGTCTTAAATAAGACACTCTTATTTAAACACGAGGCCTTGACCACAAATTGCCGCAATGCTTCACTCACATCGATCCATCAAACACCTCCATTTTGCTGATTGATCAAACCGAATTTTTTTTTTGTCCACAAATCGTTGGCATATCCTCTCCACAATGGCTGCGTGATAACAGCAATAAGGTCTTGGTTTCCTCAAGGGATGCAGCTGTTCAAAATACAGACCTGGACAACCCGTGTCTTTTCATTTCATGACGCTCTCTTGCATAATTCATTATCCTGTTTGTATCAAACGTCATTTCTGGATTTCTGACTTCCTCTACACTCGTGCAGTTAAGGTGTTGCCATCAACGAAGCCCTCTCATCCCCCCTCCCACTGTTGGTGTTCTCCAAGGAAGCATTTTGGGCCCAGTCTTGTTCCTCATCTATATAAATGGCCTCCATGCTGCTTTGGAAAAAAAACCCTCCCTTTTTGGAGATTACTCTACATTGTATGTAAGGTACCCCCAACCCATGGCTCAGCAGACAGGAGCTGCATCACTCTATGTTGATCTGAAAATTATGAGATTGGTCTGATAAATATCTTTCAATCCTGGAAAATCCCAAAGTCTCACCCTATCGCTCTGGAATGATTGTCAAATGAACCCACCTTTCCATTCTCTTGGCCAACCACTGGAGGAGGTTCAGTCTCATGAACTTCTCGGTCTCACCATCAGCCATGACCTTTCCTAGGCAAACCACAGAAAAACTGTCTCCAAAGCCAGCTGCAGACTTGGCATCCTCTGTTGATCCAAGTCTTTCCTTCGAAAATCAGAGCTATTCAGTCTACAAGACCTTTGTCGGTAGCTCAATGGAGTACAGCTCTCTGCTATGGGCTGGCACCCCAGCATTACACCCACCTCTCCTGGATTATGTGGAATGTAAAGCTCTCAAAATTATTGCAATCTCCCACGATGAGGCCGAAGCACAAGCTCGGTTGATCTTACATCATACGCAGGTCGATGATCTCCGTTTTCTCACGTCTATTCTGCAACGTTGCTCCCTCCACTGTCGCAGTTCTCTGACCCTCCCCCAGCAACAACAGGATACACGTGCTCCTTCCAGAGGTTGTTCCGACTCACTTCCCACCAGGACTTCAAGCAAGCAATGTACTGTCATTTGTTGTTATCCTCAATTCTGACCCATCAGATTTATCACCCCCATTAACCTTTCCTAACCCAACCATCTTACTTGCTAGTTTCAGCGATTCCTCCAATCATCCCTTTCCTCTATTCCCATTTGTTCATTCCTTTGACATTTGTCCCAGAGTCAGTTATACCTCGCTCTTCCACAACCTCTGCTCCTGCAAAGAAAAAAAGAAAGAAAGAAAAAAAAACTGCGGCCCCAGTGGCCCACTGTCAGCTCACCTTTCCACGAGCCTCGATCTCATATTGAAAAATTAATCCATCACAAATAGTGTCGACTATTCGAAGCCAAAGGTACCGGCCCGTTTTACCGATCGACGTTAGTCCTCATTGAGGATCGTTACAGGGTGTCGTGCTCAGTTAATAAAAGTCCGTTGCAAGTCAAAAGTCAGGCTCGTTTCACCACCATCAGCTCGAATGTCCAAACTCTCTGATTTGCCCGTTTTGAAACACTTTGAGCTGCTGCACGGTTTCATCTCAGCTTAACTATATCAAGACTATTTCCTAAACTCTGGGATCGCAGTTTCATGATTAGGCAAGGAATCATTAACCGTTGAGATAGCTTTATAAAGTGAGCTCAGGTATATTTGCGTTCACAAACGATGAATGAAAAATGCTATTTGGAACTATTTCAGTGACAAATCTTTCGAGTACACTTTGGCAGAACCGATTTGCAAAGGAATTGCAATTAAAGAGTGCAAGAGCCCTTTGAGATTACCAAGAATTCAAATTCACGGCTAAGCTTCCTTCCTGAGAGTTTGCTTCTGTATCCATCTTGTCCACCCCATATGTGTACTCCTTCCTTCCCGACACCTCATTCCTTATTCAAAGGTTTTTACAGTGGCTGAGAAAAGTGTAGCGACACAGAAAAGAAAAAAAAGCAGAAAAATTCCTTATCCCTCCAAGTCTCCCTGAATTTTGTCCCTCAACTCTGCTGTCGGTGCGTTTCCATCCTCTCTTTTTGTTGTTCCTCTTGTTCTGTTACGTCCTGATCCATCGAATATCCCAGCGCCTCAACGAGCCTCGGCTTTGTATGTTGAAAACAAGAAAAAAAAGAAAAGCTTGGACAGCTTTTTCAGTCAGCTGAAAGTCTTTAACCCAACACGATTGATAATGCAGTAATCAAGGCCCGGGTTATACCAGGACATTGCTGTGTATGCAGTTAAACTTTTCCATGTATCTGTTAAATAAAGCGTGTGTCATACACAAGGTGGCTTTCAGGTCATACAAATAGCCCAACACTGGATCACTGCCGTTACTGCAAGAAAAATAAACCAAAATCATAATCGAGTACCCAAATTCCCAACTGACACGACCAACATACAAGAAAGAGCTTACAAATCCTGAATCTTTGGCATATTCCGAACTGGTATATTCACTATTTTACTCATTAGAACCTTTGGTGATGGCTCAGCGCCCCCTCCCCACCACTGTGTTTGTCCGAAGGCCTTTAGTATGTTAAACCGTGTCGGATGTCATGCGCGTTTATAGAGTGCGAAGTACAGTTTATCAGCATCTCAATGACACAAATGTTCTTCAGCTTCCCTCATCACCTCTTGCTCACCTTGGGCAAACATTTACCTTTTCAACATGGTCAGTGTGTCACACCCATCACAAACGGTGTGCCCAGCTTGCTTTTTCCAAGCTCGGCTCTTATCTGTCGTCCAGTACTGATTAACCCCTCTGGTGATTGCAAGCTGTGTATCTTCTGCGCTGCCTGAAAGAGAGGAATCTTCTCGTAGCTCGTAGCACTATAACGAAACTTTAGTCACAGCAGAGGCGGTGGTTGGCAGGTCGGCCTTTAAGTTAGAACACTCGCCTCCAAGCTGTGTAGCACGGCTTCAAATCCTGGCCCGGCTATAAACTGTCATCCCGGTGTTTCACAGGCAGAGTGATTCATGAATGTGTGCTGTCCATCGGATGGACGTTAAACTGAGTGTCCCGTCTGCTGACATTAGTTGGTGGACGCTAAAGATCCCACGGTGCCCTATCGTCACACCCGGAGCAAATTACAAATTCCTGCCCTAACATTAGTCGAACATCAGGCCTGCCCAGCCGGTTGGTGAAAGACTTGGGCTAAGCTTTCCACAGCCAACTCCAGAAGAACGTCTGTGAGCTCACGTCGAACCACAGCACAGCATTAAACACACAAGAAATGTATTTCGTCTTTTCCAGTCTGTATCAAAAGAAACACTCCACCTGGATAACCCCTATGGGAAAGTGAAAGTCACAAAACCAACAGAAAAATAAAACAATCAACGGACTATCATTACATTCAACACTATTCTTTGCTGAGAACAGAAACAAAATGTCTGCTCCCGACGACTGCAAATTGCAAGTTGCGTGCAGATCACCGCTTACCACCGAGCGACGTTCTTTCATTCCTTGCAATGGTGAGCGCTGGGTGGTTGTGATGTGATGATTTAGCATCAATTGCAAATATTATTTTGACTGTGTCGATACAAGACTCGCAAATGATGAAGATTGTTGGCTTATTATTTCCAGAAATGGTCATCGTACTGCCGACGAGACAAAAACATGGTTCAAAAGTTATACGATCAAGGTAAATGCTCTCATTAATACAACTACCCTCGGTATGTACTCCAAACTTCCCCCTGCTTGACAAACCTCAATAAACACCAAGATTGATTGATATGATTACCATTATGATTGGCATCAAACTAATACAGAGAAAGAACTACAACTACACTCGGTGGAGCGCATCCTTCCGCCAGGTTGAACAGGTTATGTTTTGTATCCCAATGATAGGCTGGATCCCAATCCGGACCTGAAAAAAAATTAAAAATCTAATAACTTCGTCCTTGTCCTACAATCAAACCTATCCACCAAGTTTCGTTTAAAACTCGATGAGATATCCTGCTCACAGACAGACAGACAGACAGACAGACAGACAGACAAATAAGGGTAAAAACATAACCTCTGTCCACCTTCGATCTCAGAGGTAAAAACAAAGCAATCTATTTGATTCATGCATCAGATGTTCATTTTGGGTCAAAAAAATCAAATAATAATAAAAAATAATAATAATCATTCTTGCCACACATATACTATATACATACATACATACATACATACATATATACATACAGCATTTGCCCTCTACATTTTAATCCACAAGGTCTGATTCAAAAGCAGCAAATGCATCCTTAAGCAGATTGCGTGAGACAGACCAGGCCCAATTAAGTGGTGGGCACAAAAACTGCAACCCAGCGATAAAAAATAAATGAAATGAAAAGAGAACGATTAAGAAAGAAAGCGCAGAGTTTGGTTTGAGAGGCCCCGAGAGCAAGAAGCGAGCTAACGTACTTATCGGGCAGTAAACAATCTCGGCGCCTATTGCTTTGCATAAGTCACAATGACAAGAAAAGTGGATGCTGGAGTGGTGGTGCGTTGCTGCAAGGGAATTAAGAGGTGTGTTGTTTGGGAGAGGGGGGGTGTGGTGGTTGGGAGGAAGGTGGATTTGCTGGACGCGTGCGGCCTGCCCCAGCAGATGGAAGCTAACAAGATTACAAATCCGCGGTCATTGTGAGGGCCACAGCAAAGCCGTGGGGGGCCTAAAATCAATTTGTTACGCTTGCCAGAGAAGGGTAGCTCGGGAAGCAGGTTTGTGGTGCAGTGAAGGCTCTGCTAGGCCCATTAGTGTTGCTCATGGCATGGTGAGATCGGCGAGATGCTTCACCAATATTAGACAATTCTCCTGCTACTGTGACAATATGCTCTAATGTAGCATGTAATGCCTGTGGCAGAGGTGTGAGTCATGAGATATTTTATGATCGGGCACGATCAAAGCAATTGGGCCGGCAGGATTGCTCAGCTGATAGTGCGCCCATCCATGATGCATCTTGCCTCTGTTTGATCCTCAGTGGAGTCGGACTAAACTTCGAGCTTCCGTTTTAATGCAGTTCCAGGTATATATTATCATCACATCCTTTGGATGTTGATGCAAAGCTAACTGATACTGTATATTTAGTTGGATGTTAAATATCAAATGCTGCCAGAAGCGAAAACATTTTCCCCTTGGACATATATATTATGTATAATGAGTACTATCTACAGCAATACAAATCATGAGTGGATATGGCAATGGCATGATCGGTGAAATGGTCTCCTCCTGTGTCTCGGTTTCCTTGTATTTAAACCTCATCGAAGCATCCACCTGAATAACACCAAAAATATTATGCGAGTCACCCGGTGCGGGCGGGGGGGGGGGGGTGGGTAAGCGATCATTCATGTTATTATCTTAATGATTAGTAATACCACAGCAGAGTACCCACTATGGTGTACCACTTTTGAAAAAGTAGTTGCTGGAATGAAACACTATGTGCCTAGCGATTCCACTAGTGAAGTTAGGTGATCGACCAAAGTTTGAAATTTTCCCATCTTTTTTGACCGTGGGCCGCAATTTTGAAATTTCAGGAAAAATCCATATTTTTGGAAATAATATTGATTTTTGAATATTTTAAAAAATATATTTCTCTATGTTTAGATGGCCGAATGCACTTCAGTAGGCACCAGTATGATAGTAAGTACCCGTAAATAGTATTCACAACTTGTCCGAACATTTTGAGAAGGGGTTGCCATTTTGGAAATTCAGTGAAAATCGTATATTTTGTGTATATCTAATGAAATATATATATATATATATATTTTTTTTTTATTCTTTGTGTACTTGCAGATAAACCTTGACTGACCAATGGTCAGGGCTCCTGTGGCTATGTGGGGACAAGTTCGCTAGTTACAGGAAATTTTGCGAAAGTGCTAATTCTTTGCGTGTCATAAATGATCTCGCTGAAAGAGGAATTAAGCTCATGTCTGACTTTATTCATATGTGCAATGATGAGAAACAACGTCAAGCATTGCGACAGTGCATGGAAGAGCACAGGAAGCTTTACCCAGACTATACAAAACAAACGCTATGTTCTCCATAAGATATCTGTGTGGTTGCTTGTTTGCTAGATTGTTATGTTGTCAAATATGAAAACCATGTCGCTTAAAACATATTTGGTTGTTCTCATAATTAATTGATCATGCTCTCATTTGTCATTAATAATGTCTTTATGAAAACGCTACAACTGATATTCTGTAAATGCCTAACAATGTGCCGTGCAATAATTGTCAAAATATGGGATTTTCAGTGAAATTCCAAAATGGCAACCCCTTCTCAAAATGTTGTGACAAGTTTGTGAATAATATTTACGGGTACTTACTATCATAATGGTGCCTACTGAAGTGCATTCGGCCATCTCAACACAGAGAAATATATTTTAAAAAATATTCAAAAATCAATATTATTTCCAAAAAAATGGATTTTTCCTGAAATTTCAAAATGGCGGCCCGTGGTCAAAAAAGGCGGGAAAATTTTCAAACTTTGGTCAATCACCTAACTTCACTAGTGGCATCGATAGGCACATAGTGCTTCATTCCAGCAACAACTTTTCCAAAAGTGGTACACCCTTATGTGCATATATGATACATCGTGGTTATATAGCTTGGATAATTCAAACTGTACCCACCTACCCCCAATGACGAAAATGCCAGTATGGGCAGAATTTATTTATTTTAAAACAAATGAACCTTCAGGAAACACCATTTCAGGGTGTTATGAGTAATCCCTGGAAGTTTCAATTTCCTCGGTCAAATCATCTTGGAGTCGTAGATAAAACATCCAACATACAACATACATACATACTTTCCCTCCATTATATATATATATATATATATATATATATATATATATATATATATATATATATATATATATATATATATATATATATATATTTTGACTGTTCTATAGAGGTCGAATAAGAAATATGCGATCGCTGTTTAGGTCGTTCTCAAAATGGGTGTTACGTCATCCACCAGCCAGCTTTCCTCAAGAGAATACGTCTCACGATCATGTGGTCATTGTGTGGCCAAAGAGAAGGAAGAGAACAAACTGGGTTTAAATACTGACACTTCTGTTGCACAAACCATTTCGTTATATCATCTTTTTGCCAAATGAGTCATCACTGACAGAACAAAATGAACAGGAAAGGAGAAAACAAACAAACAAAAAAACAAATGTAATAAAAAGCAAGTAAATAAATAAATAAATTGCACAGCTCTAGAATTTAAAGTAAAATAATGCGAGCATGATTTATGCATTAAATTATCAATCAATCAAATAATCGTCACGTGTTCGTAGCTTAGAAACAAATACAGCTGAGCGATGACATGCCGACACATCTTAGGGGATGCATCACTGCAATGCTCTGCAATAACACCGAAAATATGAAGCGAAATACACATGGAACAAACATGGAATGTGTGACGTCTGTGCTGTCCAAAACCAGTTTTGTTTAACATTTTCACGACAAAGAAATATTGTATTTTGTACTTTTCCCATGACCAGGTAGTGGGCGCACTATTCAAGATGTTGTACACCATTAATCATTGTTGAACTCTCCCTCCGTTGTCCTGCTCAACCTTGGCGATGCTGCACAGTTAGTCGGTCTATAGGAAAAAGAAGAGATGTGTGCTCGAATAAAAGCGAAAATCCATCGGAGAGAAAGGCTTTCTTGTGTTTTGTTCCAGACACAAAATTCAAGGCTTGTGGAAAATAAATGACGACAGAGAACTGTGAGGGAGGCAGGGAGGGATGGGCTGGCAGCATACTGGGTATGGACATGGGACAAAAATGAAAGAAAAGGATAACAAAAAAAAATCCTACAGGTAAACACAATAGGGTGGGGGAGAGGTTGAATGTGGATTATCGGTGATATAAAAGATCAAGTGTAGAGATCAAGTGTAGAACACAGTGAGCACTGAGCAGTCACATCAAAGTAATAGATGAATGAGGGGGATCCCACTAAAACAGAAAGAGGGTTGCCAGAGAAAAAGGGGACAATGGAGTGGAGGTAAGCTTGGATTTTAGATAAAAGTGTTTCTGAATGAAGTCATTTATGTTGATAGAGCTGGGGCAGGGCATAAGGCCAAAAAAGATCAGGATGCAAAAGACTAGAGCAAAGATGGTAGAAGACCGAGAGGCCTCCGACGTCTGCGATCAGAGAGGAGAACATCTTGCGGCTCCAGTCTCTGTGGGTGATGCCAATTGAGTTTTGAGCCTTGGTCCGCACAGTGTGAAGTAGTGAGAGGGGCCTGCGGGGGGTAGTTGGCTGCAATGGAGAGCGATCCTTCATTGCATTGCGTCCAAATGTTGTAGGCAATGGGTTTTCACAGTGCTCGAGAAAAGCCTTCCATTGCTGAGAATTCCCAGTTTCTGTCCGGCTTTGGAGGCCAGCCACAAACTCTGGAGAAATATGATCTGCACAGGAGAGGTCACGGTTCACGGTGAGGTGTTCCAGGGATGGAATTTCTCCCACAGGTTGATTAACAGAGATATGAAGATGGGTTAGCTTGACGATCCTTCCAGAGACACACCAAAGGTACGAGACTTACTGGACCAACTTTCATGCTCGAGATACCGGACCAGCTTCTGATTCTCTTGAAGCAAACTGTCAGGAATGCAACTACCACCAATGTTTCGACCACATAGAATACGATTAAGCCAATCGTACTCATTTCCCAAGATGGCGTTCAGACCATGCATTTGCAGCTACAACCAGGGTACAAATACTTGTAATATAAACCACCATCGTCAAATCTCGTGCAAATCCCACAGGAGGCGTTATGGACATGCCTGGCCAGTGCAGACTTCGTGCTGAATAAGTGATGCTTCAAACCCCATTTCCCTCATTCTTGTCTGCCTGTTACAACATGACACCTAGTGGCATTTTGCTCTCCTGCAATGAACGGGATACCTTGGCAAACGACTCTTACAACCGAATGGACGATCGAAGTGGAATCACACCGCGGTTAAGGAAAAACTAAAGCGCAAACACCTTTCAGAAATTTTACAGGTTCGTTCCATGCGTACCAAGAAATAACAAAGCAATAATTTAAGGTGGCGACGAGAATCAACGAAAAACAAAACGATATCAGAATTCCACAAATTGGAAGATTATTTACTTTTTTTGCCACATGCCGTTCCATCAAAGGTTACCCATCTCCAAGGTTACCCATCTCCAAGGTTACCCATCTCTTCGCACTGGCTTACGAAAACGTGGCATTCATCTTCGAAAAGCCTACTTGACCTGATGTGGTTGGGAGTCACTTTATTTATTTATTTATTTCCCCACAGAAGGGATTGGTCCGATCGCTCGTCCTTCTTTGTTCATGGAACCCAACCTGTGCACGAGAAGGCCTCAGCATACGTTCAGAGTTAGTCACTCGGTTGAACTATCATTCGATCTTGGCTTTCTTAACACATTTACGTTGCTCAACATCCCCCATTGTTTTATCAACATTTTTACAAGGGCTGCATTGATTCTGAAAGGTGCTCCATTAAAAATCATCCATATGAAAATAGTTAACGAGCTCGAGGGCAATTCCTTGATGGCAAACGTTGTTCTCGCAAGTAAAAGCAGCTGGTTAGCCAATAAAGCTTCATGATGCCCGACGATGCGTGCAAAGAGAAGCAGACATAGCCGGTTAAACGAAGGCCTGGCGGAAACGTTCAAAGCAAACAAACACGATAGCTGGAGAACGGGGAAACGGAATAAAAGTGAAAATGCGAGGCAGACACCACGCCGCCACACGGCTTAATTTTATGAGTAGTTGGTGATGACGGGGTGTCCCTTCGCCTGGCCGCTAAGGTTCGCGATTTGGTTTCTGATCGATATCGTATTTTTTTAGGCATAAATAAAAATAAAAAAACGTGGAAAATGCAAAAGAGAGATGTATTGTGTCGAAGAAGAAAGGTAGGCACAGATTGAATTACAGAAATACATACGAATGTAAAAGAATCATGTATTGTACAAACATTGACAACACAGGGCCGTATACAAAAACTGCGTGTGCATACCTCTCCAGCTCAATGCGAGTACTCCCTCTTAAAAAAAAGAAAGAAAAGGTATTCACTACACCCACTACTCAATAAATTCACTCGATACACTCCTGCCAATGCCACGCTCACCACGCTACCTCCTATTCCCACAGGGGCAGCACTAAAGGGACGCGCATACATCAGAGAGCGCGAGATGGGCGTGGAAGATAAGCACGTCCTGTTCATGACTGACTTCAAACGCGTTCAGGGTCATAAACATGGCTTAGAACAGTCGTTGACTTTTGAACATCATAAAGAAAAATAGGGCATCGAACCCTAAACAAGGTCACGACACTCCAGCTCGGTGCATTACCATCATACACGTACAAAAGGGAATGAGATAAACTCTACCACGATATAGCTTGATGTAAAATAAATCAGGAGGGCAATGAGCTCAAGTCATTCATCACGAAAGGGATACAATTAGGTAGAAGTTTACAGAAAGTGAGACACTGCATCGCACATGACAATTCTTACACCTCAGTGTTTGGGATGAATGAACAGCACTTGATAGCACAAGAGTGATCGCGGTCATGATCACTGTCCTTCATCTCCATTTCCGGTGCTCCAATTATTGCTTTTATGCAATGAGAAAGGATTGCTGATCGAGGAACAGCATCATTACAAGATGAGGATGCTAGGAAACAATGTCAGCCATTCCACATCAAGCCTTGGACCTGAATTCTGGGAAGAAAAATGGATCGACAAATGCAGATCGGTCTTCTGTGGCTTTAGGCGTGTCACACCTTGACAATTTTGCCAGCAATGGCAACGTATAAAAATGTATGTAAAACGTTGGCGTACGCTGAAATTTTGATGTTTTTTAAAAAGTTTTGGTCGTATTGATAACGTGTTAGTCGTATGCATAACATATTAGTAATGGGCAGAGAACGTTTCGTTGTCTTATAGATAACTTATACCAACGAATGCTTGGCCTGTTGTTGGCGTTCACAACCTATGCCCAACGATAGTTTAACTGAGGCATAGCGCACTGCATGTATCGCCGAGGAACTCGTGGCGTTCTCTGTTAAAAACCTGCCACTCGCCGATTTAAATCATAACCGCCTGAGAAATGGAAGTGTCAACCATGCAGTCACACCTTGACGATTTAGCCAGCGTATGCCGACCTATGAAAAATGTGTCTAAAACGCTAGGCGCACGTCAAATACGGTATAGGTAAGTTGAGTATACGTTAAGAGCATGCTGAAAAACGATGAAGTACGCTGTCATATTTCGTGGTACGTCTAGTACGTCGTGAAATTTCAAGCATGCTGAAAATTTTACGACGTACTCGCCGAATGGCTCACACGTTCCGCTACGCTGGCCATAAGTTGTAGGCACGTTACGCGATCGTTGACACACATCGACACAAGTTCCTTGTAAGTTACTCATAAGTCGAAACACGTCGAGGTAATGTTTAGCATACCCGAAACTTATTTCCTCTGTCAAGGCACATTTTCTTTTTTTCTCCTTGGCCTCGTGAAAGCACGTGACGAAATGTCTGAGGTTGTTGTTGTTGTTTTTCTTTATTTTTTTTTTTAGTCTATCATGAATTTTTAAATATATTCGGACATTTGCTTTTAAGTTTCGACGTCGATGTGACAATATCCTCAAACGGAAAATATTCACAGAGGAGGAACTAAGAATAAGACATGAGCAAACTGAAGAGGCAATCGGACATGACGTAACGGCACGTGACGAAATATCGGAAGTTATTGTTGTTGTTTTTTTTAAACGCTGCCAATACGCCATTATATAGAAGCTGTAAATTAGAAACACGTTCAGTAAGTTCTGTGGTCTTCCGGAAGACGTCAATCAAATACGTCTACATACGTCAATATGCGTTGGAGGTACAGTGGAAAATCAATATAACGCTAAGCGTTATAGCGCTTGTACTGATATAATGCTCATATACCTTGGACCCCAAAAAATACTGCTATTTCATGTTTAAAGGCAAAAAAGTGAGAAAATAGAGACAAAGTTAGTCCAAAATAGCGCTAAGTGGCGAAAAAAAATTCAAGCTGTCATCGCCCTGTGTTGAGTTGACATGTGGTGTGAAAATACTCTCGAGCTGTCATCTTCTCGCACCTTTCCCGTATAAATGGCGAAGCTGAGATGAACAAAATCAATTCAATTCAAATCATCATAGCATCCGTATCTCCTGTAACTCACGTTCATGTTCCCTTCTAACACCATACAACACAGTACACAACGTAAGTACAGTACTGTACAAGATTAACTAATGCTCGCGTGCTCTTCCGCCCACATCCTTTCGGAAGAGTTGTCAACAACTTAAATCCAAGCTCCCATTACATCTCCTGCACCAGTTCTTCGACATCTTCATCACCTACCAGCCGAGAAATCTTCAAATTTGTTAGTTTTGTTTGCTCTGTTCAGTTCAGCGCCGCCATGCCGAAGCGGAAGTGTTATTCCATAGAGGAGAAGCTACACATAATTAAACGGATACGGAATGGTGAAACTCAAGCGACCATCAGCAAGGATACAGGCATCGCCGGTTCAACTCTAAGAGGATGGTTGAAGGATGAAGAGAACATCAAGAGCTTCATCGTCACTGTCAACTCCAATGAAGGGATGAAGAGGAAGAGGGTCAAGCTTGGGAGGGATCAGGAGTTGGACCAGGAAGTATTCAATTGGTTCTGCAAGTCTAGAGAGCTTCACATACCCATCTCAGGCACCATCCTCCTTCATCAGGCCAAGAACATCAAGATCTTAAAGTCCAAGGATGGGAAGATCTTCGCTTCCTTTATGCCCAAGAACACCACCAGCAAGATCCAGCCTTTGGACCAGGGGGTCATCAAATGTTTCAAGCTATTCTACAAAGATCAATTATGCGAAGCTATGGCCAGGGAGCAGAAAGAGATGACCGTCTTCCTCAAGGCCATGGACGTTAAGAAGACGATGGAGTTTGCAGGGCCAGCCTGGGAGAAGGTCACCAAGGAGACACCATCATTAACTGCTGGAGGAAAGGCCGAGGTCCTCCCAAGTCTGATAATGAAGAAGACTTCAATGGGTTCTCCAAGGAGGTCGGCAGGTCTACCATCACGGCCCTCAACCTCGCCCCTGGCACATCAGCTCTTGATGCTCTCCAGGCCTGGGTTGATCAAGAAGAAAGAGACCTGGCTGAAGAACTGCACAGAGAAGAACAGCTGTCAACTGGAGAGGAAGAGGAACCCCTTGAGGAGTCGGAAGAAGAAGAGGCACCAGTTGAACCTCTCCCCCAGCCTCTCCACTGCAAAGCTGAAGAGTCCTTCCTTTATGGTCTTCGTTGGTTGGAGTCCTTGGATGAGCAGGAATGCCCTAATCTTCGTTTGAAGATCACCAGGTTAAAATCCTTCTGGATGATACCCGAAGACTCTCAAAAGCATCCATGAAACCAACCAAGATCACCGATTTCTTCAAGATATAAATTCCGTATCCGTTTTGTGATTAAGGAAGCATAAAATATTTTACCGATTTATGTGATAATGTACATTTTGTATTTTTTATTTTGTAAGTAATGTTCGATTGTACATAAAAAAATAAAATATATTCTATATGCATTCAATTCCTGTGTTTATTTCTTGTTTAAAAAAAAGAAAAGAAAATAACTTGACCTCTTCGTCATCAACCCCAACAATCCAAGATGGCAGACGTACATGTCCACGTGTTTTGGCTCTGGTTTGTATGTAATATAAAATATTTTTCACTGCATCAGTATAGCGCTGTATCATTTATAACGCCCCAGTCGCTTTGGACCCCACCGGTGAGCGTCATATCGATTTTCCACTGTACGTTACACATCGGTTCAAAGCACGTTACTTATAGGTGAGAAATAAGTTTCGGGTATGCTAAGCATTACCTCGACGTGTTTCGACTTATGAGTAACTTACAACTAACGTGCCTCGACGTTTGTCAACGATCGCATAACGTGCCTACAACTTATGGCCAGCGTAGCGGAACGTGTGAGTCATACGCTGGATACGTCGTAAAATTTCAAGCATGCTAAAATTTGAGGACAACCGCAAAGTACAACGATGAAAGCCAGCATACTACGACGTATGGCAGTGTTTTTCAGCGTGCTCTTAATGTTATCAAAACTTACCCATAACGTATTCGACGTGTGCCAGCGTTTTAGACAAATTTTTCATAAGTCTGCATACGCTGGCTAAATCGTCAAGGTGTGACAGCGCCTTTACCTTCTCATCCGTTTCACTCACCTTCTCAACAATATGGTGAATGTTCTCAACTATTTTGCTCACATGCTTATTGTTGTCATTATTATTATGACAATTATTGTTATTAGTAGTATTTTCCGATGTTCAATCAAAACCTTTTTGTGCATAACCAAGTTTGTGAAACTTCAACCTGGCATAGAGACACCATCAAAAGATGTTGCATCTGCCACATTTGTATTCCGATGTTCCATCCGAAGGCAGGTTCAATGCTGCCGAAGCAATTTCTTGGCAAGGGTTATGCTGGGTGGTTTGCCATTGCCTTCCCAGCAATAGATGGGGCAGAAATTTGTAACTTGTTCAAGGTGCCAGAGATAGCTCACCAACTCTTCATGAAAGACACCGTAGGATCTTTAACATCCACCAATAGTACTGCAGCATAGCAAACCAATTGTTCGACTTTTCATAAAACAACCAAAATTGGTACATATGTTGACTAATGTATTCTGAACAATTCTGGATATGGAGCCACTCGATATTTTGCCTTGGTCAGCTTTGGCGGCCATTTTGGACTACTTTAACAACATGGGATATCTGTTTGCTTTTTGGTCCTAGACACGAAGGAGATTGCCGATCCTGCAGTGATTGAAACAGTTTGCACTGCCAAGCAGATTGGACAAGAACAGTTTCAGCCATACTCAAAGGACTGCCTCATCGACAGAACCAAGATTATTGACTAACCTATAAAGAGGAACAAACTCCCCCTCTTCAGAACAGACAGAAGACCAAAAGCACCCAAAGGAAAGGAAGAATCTGTGAAGAATGATATGGCCTTATTTGCAAGGCTCAACATAGGCTGCCAGAACCGCGATGGGAACCTGGACGAGTTCTTCTGTCATGAAAATCAAGCATGCCCTCCCACGTTATCTGATGCAGGTAAGCTACATCTGAGTAGCAAAAGTGACTTGCTGGTGTGCCTTGAAGGTGTTGCTGAAGCTCAGTCTGATGCACCCGCTGTCACTTCTGTTGTCCTTGACGGCGCCGTCATCGTGCAGATGTTGAAGCCTGGCACTGCCAAGACATTTGAAGAATACGCCCACCAAGTCTTCATCCCATACGTCGAGGGGCAGCTGCGTCGTGCTTAATGTCTCGACCTCGTTTGGGATAGCTACAAAGATGGCTCCTTGAAGACGGCGACAAGGGAGAAACGAGGAAAAGGGGTGCGACGGCGCATTGTGAGCACCGCAGCCATACCAGGAAACTGGCAGAGTTTCCTACGTGTCGACGCAAACAAGGTGGAGCTCTTCACCTTCCTGTCCGATGTGCTGGTGCAGTCCTTCCATGATGAGGTAAAGGAGCTGGTAGTCACTGATGGTGAAGCAGTCATCTGCCGTCCAAAGCAGGAAGATGAAAGCTCTCTGGCTCCATGCGGTCAAGAAGAGGCGGACACTCGCATCATGCGACATGTGGCCCATGCTGCAGAACATGACCACCGTTGGATTCAAGTTCGAACCGTAGACACCAACGACGTCGTCGTCTTGGCGGTGATGGTAGCCCAGGCACTACCATGCGTGGATAAACTCTGGATTGCCTTTGGGATGGGCAAGAACTACCGCTACATCCCTGCCCATGAAATAGCTGCCTCCCTCGGTCCACAGAAGGCACGTGCCCTCTCTGTCTTCCACGCCATGACTGGATGTGACACAGTATCAGCATTCGTGGGGCATGGGAAGAAATCTGCCTAGGCCACATGGAACTCGTTTCCAGAACTGACAGATTCTCTTGTGACCCTGACCACCACGCCAGTCAACATCCAGGATGACACAATGCACTGCATTTAAAGGTTCGGCGTGCTCCTCTATGACCGCACCAGTCCATATACGGACGTCAACGAGGCCAGAAAGAAACTCTTCGCCAAGAGGAACTCCGTCCAACGCATCCCACCTACCTACGATGCTTTGGAACAGCATGTGAAGAGATCAGTCTTCCAGGGTGGCTATGTCTGGGGGCAGGTCTTGGTCCCTCAACCCATGCTTCCATCACCAACAAGCTGGGGCTGGCGGCAAATAGAGGATGGGTCCTACGAACTGCTCTGGACCACACTCCCTGAGGCTTCAAAAAGCTGCTTCGAGCTGGTGTCGTGCGGCTGCAAAAAAGGCTGTAGAAACCGCTGCAAATGCAAGAAGGCTAATCTGCAATGCACTGGACTGTGTGCTTGTGAAGGAGAATGTCAGTGGACAGACGCAGTGGACACAGACTGAGATATCGGCCTAGCTTAGAATGTGCAAATGCAAAGTCGCATTGCTTGTAAAAGTGTTGACTTCTTGATCCAGAGCCAGTACACTTGAGCTCAGAAACTCATATTGTACTAGACTGATGTACGGGTGTACCATGTGTCCTGGTAGAATGGTAATAGACAGTAAACCGTAGCCGCTTCAAAGTGAAGTGTGCAATAGTTTGACTACATTTTCTGAGTTTGTCATTATCACGATTATCAGTTCCCTTTTCCAAATAGAGTAAAGTATGTAATCTATAATGCAATTTTTGTTGATTCCAAACCCATTGAATGTGATGGATATCATTTGACTCTTGTTCTCCAGGCAATAATGGGTTCTTTTCAGCGAAAAGTTTCAGGAGAGCAGCAATTTACAAATCAAATAATGGCTTTTTTACCGAAAATACTGGCTCATAATATTTGAATACGCCTTTTCATGGTCAATTTACTGAATTTTACACTTTCCTTATGTCTACCACCAATACAATAAGAAAATAAGAGCATGTAGCCAATTTCGCTAAAGTAGAATGGTGGCCATTTTAGAAAATCGTCGCCGAAGCTGACCAAGGCACAATCTCGGGTGGCTTCATATCTAGAATTGATGGGAATACATTATTCTACATGTGTACCAATTTTGGTGCTTTTATGCAAATTTGAACAATTGATCTGAAATATCAGACTACGCTGCAGGACTACAACTAATGCTGGCAGACAGGATGTCCAATTTAACGTCCATCCGAGGGACGGCGCACACATTGATGAATCACCTTGCCTGTGAAACACGAGATGGTTTAAGAGGTGAGACCTGCCACATACCATCCTAAAACTCATCCGTATGAATACCTGATATACTTATCTCTTCTCAAATCCACTCAGCAGGTACAATTTTTAAAAAGTTAAAATAGTGAATCACATATAATACGAGTTCCCTTACAAGGAGCTTCAATGCAGGAGGAGGCCATTAGGCCCATCAATACTGCACAATTGTTGCTAACCTATGGTTGTTTATCAGTGCTCTATCCTTTTTGAACGGTTTGCATCGAGCGAGGAAGCAGCGCACAGCATTTTTAAAGCCTTTGGTACAACTCAGTAGAGGTTCAAACCGGTGACCTCCCAGACTCAGATCGCACGCTCTAAGCATTACACTACTGAGTCTGGTTGGTTAATTTGTGGAGCTGCATTGATCACATGTAACAAAGTGAAAAACACGAGCTCCATTCCAGCATTATTACAGATTTGCCAAGTCAAGCAAGGACCACACATAGATCTCCACCCTGGAAATTCAGCAGGTTTTTCATTTTTTTGAAACTTACAAATGGCTCAGATCAAATTCAAACACGTCGTTGACTTCAAGACAGTGATCAACAGGAACATGCAGCAAATTACAAAAGTATCGATAATAGCAAAAGCTCATGAAATTGGGGTGGGGGTGGGGAAGTGGAAGAGTGGGGGGGGAAGACTGGTATTGGTATGGGCTGCTTGCTTCCAAAGACACAGAATGGAAACCAAAATAATGAGCAAAGATTACACATCAGCACAATGACAGTTACGGGAGTGGGAGGGAGGAAGGTGGGGAGGGGGGGGAGGATAAAGACAGACGTTTGATTCGGCCTTGCCGACCTATGGCATAGTTTGGCTTGGCTCACAGGTCCAGTCTGCGTCATGTCAACTGCACACTCTCATTAAATCCCACAAGTTCTGCCCACCACAGACTCAACTCCCTAAAGCCATCACACAAAAACACATCATACCTTCCCATCATCACTCAGCTTTCAAGAACTGGCAACCTGACCTGCAGCCAATCCCACTCCTGCACTGCCTGGGAATTTCTCAAGCAGCGAAAAGTTTTCAGACTGGAAATCTGCGAACTTTTTATTTCTACTTGGGATTCGATTGAGGACCGGTGCAATACAAAGCACGGTGTCAAAAATACAGCCTCGACTCCGATTCATTGTTTTTACATTCACTGATATATTTCCAAAGGAAGTGTTCTCTCGGTGAACCCCAGTAAAAACAACATCCTCCAATAGTAGCACTGTTAAAGCCACACCACAGTATGCTCACTCAAGAGAAGATTCCGTCTGATGCTACTTTACTTTGCGGACGATGGTTTTTGCAACAGCCAAGGTAAATAATAACCGAAAAATCTTTGGAAACTGCTGTCTGAGATTGTGTGTGTGTGTGTGTGTGTGTGTGTGTGTGTGTGTGTGTGTGTGTGTGTGTGTGTGTGTGTGTGTGTGTGTGTGTGTGTGTGTGTCTGCATAATATATACTGGAATGTAATACCCGTCACTTCGCTGACGGGAATACCAATCTTGTATAATTGTGAAAATAAAATAAACAAACCGTTGTTGTTGATGGAAAAAATGTGGAGTGTTGATGAGATCGTCATCACAGCCTTTTTAGATGATGAATTCCGAATAATATACAACAACAACACAAAAGAGGAAGATGAAAATAAATTTAATAATTCTCTTCCTCAGACTATTCCTTCTTTCAAACAAATTGTCTGGTTTACGTATTCGGCACGGGCCATGCTGGTAAAGTAACCCTCCTCATGTGTGTAGGTGCAGCACGTCATATGCTGCGTATATGCAAATGTGTGTATGCGTGCATTGCTCAGCTGCGTTGTGTAGGAGGTACTGTTATTGCTTGATTAGTGGTATCCCCTCGAGGACAATTATTGACGGAGAGATGCACGCAGGCACGCCAAGACTGAGCTCCATTTATATAAAGTGCATGAAGAAAGTTTATACCCCCTTTAAAAATTTTCACCTTTTGTTGCCTTGTAGCCTGGAACTAAATTGGATGAAATCAGACTTTTTTTAATGTATATTTACACATCGTAACACACAACTTCCAAGTGAAAAACAAATTCGACAAATTTCAGAAAATTAATTAAAAATACAAAAGTGGAATATCTTGGTTGGATAAGTGTTCACCCCTCTGAAAACAGCAATTGTAAATGAGCTCAGGTGTAACCAATCATCTTCAAAACCACACACCAAGTTAATTTGCCTCCACTTGCGTTAAATTGTAGTGATTCTGATTATTACCTCCACCAATGAAGGTGAAGGAGGTTACGTTTTCTCCCCTTTCTGTCTGTCCGTTTGTTTGTCTGTGTACAGGATATCTCAAAAAGTTGTAGACAGGTTGGGTGCGTGGCAAGGACGAATTGATTCAATTTTGGTGAAGATCTGAATCCGGATCTGAAAACAAGAATTATATAATTTTAAAGTGATTCTTCACCATTGAGAGATTGGGCCAAAAATGTCGTACTGTACAGCATGATATTTCAAAAATGTATTGGGCCAGATATGTTCTCGTGGATCAGGCATTACGTGGTGGATGTATGCGTTCGACCGAATACCCTTCGAGTTTCAGAATAAAATCAGCTGTTCCTGTAGGTTTCCTCTGCTGGGTAGTGCATTTCAACTGAAGTACTCAACTGTGACCACCAATGAGCTTTCAAAAGACCTCTGGAATAAAATTGTGGAAAGGCACAGATCAGGGGATGGGTGTGAAAATATTTCAAAGTCTTTCAATATCCCTTGGTGCACAGTCAAGACAATCATTAAGAAGGGGAAGGTGTATGGTACCACCAAGACCCTGTCTAGATCAGGCCGTCCCTTCAAACTGGATGACCAAGCAAGGAGGAGACTGATCAGAGAGGCCACCAAAAGGCCAATGGCAACTTTGAAAGAGCTACACACCTTTGTTGCAAAGACTGGTCACTGTGTGCATGTGAAAACAACATCCCAAGCACACCACAAGTCTGGCCTGTATGATAGGGACACAAGAAGGAAGCCATGACTCAAAAAAACCCACCTTGAGTCCTGTTTGAGGTTTGCAGAAAACCATTCCAGAGATTCTGAAGCATGTGGTAAAAAGTTTTGTGGTCTGATGAAAACAAAATGGAACATTTTGGCCGAAATGCAAAACGATATGTTTGGCGCAAACCCAAAATAGCACATCGGCCAAAGAACACCATCCCTGCTGTGAAGCATGGTGGTGGCAGCATGATGTTATGGGGATGTTTCTCATGAGCAAGGCCGAGGACACTTGTCGGCATTGAAGGGAAAATGTATGGAGCAAAACACAGAAAAATCCAAGAGGAAAATCAGCTGCCCTCTGCAAGAAAGTGGAAATTGGGACGGAAGTTCACCTTTCAGCTTGACAATGACCCGAAGCACACAGCCAAAGCTACACTGGAGTGGCTCAGGAACAAAAAGATAAAAGTCTTAGAGTGGTCCAGTCAGAGCCCCGACCAAAGTCCAATAGAAAATCTGTGGCACGACTTGAAGATTGCAGTCCATTGACACTCCCCATGCAACTTTACTGAGCTTGAACAGTCATGGCCAGAAGAATGGGCAAATACTGCCCAATCAAGATGTGCAAAGTTGAGAGAGACCTATCCCAACAGACTCACAGCTCCAATTGCAGTCAAAGGTGCTTCCACCAAGTATTAACTTGGGTGGGGGGGGGGGGGTGGATACTTATCCAACCAAGATATTCTGGTTTTGTATTGTGGGTTCATTTTCTGAAATTTGCAGAATTTTTTTTCACTTGGAAGTTGTGGGTGACTTTTTATTTATTTACATATACATACATACATACATACATACATACAAATAAACAAACAGAAACTGAAATTCTCCAAACTTAGACCAATTCCATGATGACGTCATCACGAAGGCCTCATACCTGCAAACCCAGAAGGGAATCCAGTAGTTTGTGAATGCAAAGTCAAAAGCTATCAACAAGCAGATGTAAAGTGAAGCTACTGACCCTGGCTTTGCCTTTATTGGGGCTCATCAGGGCAACATATCACTGATTCATCCAGCTAGTGGCTTTTGAGGCCTTTGAGGCTTATATACTAGCTATTGGTTTAAGTTTGGAGACTATTAGAGTTTCCAATGATACATTCCCCGACTGTCAAAGGTGCTTTGGTGCAAAGCACAGCATTGGTGCTTCCTGCCTTGGAAGCATTGGTGCTTCCTGGCTGTGATTGGTGCACGTAACACAATGTGTCCATGTGGCAGATGACACTTGTTGGGGCCAACAACAATATGGCCTCACCAGTCACAGTTAGGTGGCATCAAATGATATATTTATATATACATATTAGGGTTAGGGTTGTATATATTGTTGTGGTTGACGAAATTCGCAAACCACCATTCAGGTCCCTTAGGTGAGATATCTCTGTAAGTATATGTGTAGTTAGGCCCAAACCCGTTGTTTAGAGGGAATAAATGTCATTCATGCGGGCTGCGACCCTTTTAGATAGCCGTTTTTCTTTTACTATCTTTATTTTGGACCAGCCGCCATTACTACCACCACAACCACCACCAACCACGTCTCAACAGCCATCACACAACAACCACCAACCGCAACGCCGCTTCACAACAACAGCCACGACCCTTGCCGTCACATCTCGCTCTCGCAACCATCGCATCACCGCCATTCCCGCGCCGCTTGTGGACACCGATCCTGGACTCGTGCAGGGCGCGCGCCGAGCGGCGGGTGCAAAAACACCAGCCTTTCCGAATAAATCGGATCAAAAATGATTCACGCCCACTTCTGTTCTGTCCTATCAGTGAGCATGGGGCGATTTGGCCCTGCCTCCAGGTGCGTCGGAGTATAATCGCTATATGCAGATTCGCGGATCAAAAAGCATTCACGCCCACTTTTCCTCTGTCCAATGGGGAGCCAGCCAGAGGTAAAGGGTCGAAGGTGAAGGAGCGAAGCCACGGGGGCTATAAAGGGCCGCGTTCGCTCGCCAAAAAGGCAGTTGAGTTGGGAAGAGTCGGAGTAGTTGAGTCAGTCAAGGAGAGTTGAGAAGAGAAGAGTCAGAGAAAGCAGTTGGACGGAGTTGAGGAGAGTGGGAGAGTTGGAGAGGTGGCGGCGGCGAAGGCAGTCGAGAGGGCGCTCGTGTCAGAGTCGGGGAGCTGCGGAGAGGGGAGGCCGGTAACGCGACCGAGGTCGCGGTGGAGACGCTCGTCGCGGGACCCAAGCCAGCGAGATATCCTCATTCCCCCGAGCATCAACAACCCCCTCCTGTTTCCCCCCGCGCTGAGATAGTGTGAGAAGGGGGCCCCGTTCCCACCCCATTTCCAGGCAGTGCCAGCGAGGACCGCGGAGTCGGGGCGCCACCGCCATTTTGCGGCTCATCACCAGACGGGTAGGCTCGACGCGGTCTCGGCCCCAGGCCCGTCTGCCCCCCTCATCGTTGAGGGTGGTCCCTTTTTCTTTTGCTTTGAGTATATGTGTTGTCGGCGCCGTCTGTGAAGTAAAACTGTATAAGTGTTGCCGTGTGCTCGGTAGTCGGTAGTAGATCTGCATTGTTACATTTGCTTTTTGTGCAGAATTGTTGTGCTTCTTCTATTTTTACATTTGCTTTTGGTGTATAATTGTATATGTGTGCTTTCCGTTTGCCGCGGAATAAATGTGCTTTATGTTGAACTGTTTTTCCCGTTTCGCTTCGTCTTTTCCTTTATTGAATCTCCATCTTACTTCACGTAAAGGGTTGGTCGTGGGCTAAATACGCCCAATAATTAATCGAACCGTCGAGGTTGACGATAACACCGCTCGGTTATCCCGATAGTACGGAACGGGTCGCTTAAAGTGGCCCGTGTCCGAAGTCGACTTGCGGCGAGGTGCGATCGCCCGGTCTACCCTCCGTGTGGGTACTTAGGTAGGTCGAATTTGGCGAGCAACCCTATCCCACGCGGGGGGCCGATTGGCACGATCGTGGTGAGGCCGAAAGGCCCACCCGTGACTAGTTCCCGGCGTTAGTCCGAGAGGGTCACGACGGGATTGTCCGTCCGGTGGGCGACGTGCCGCGATTCGAGTTACGTGGCCGTCCGCATGCTGGCGGGCACGAATCCGCAACAATATGTATATATATATATATATATGTATATATATATGTATATATATTTATATATATATGTATATATATATATATATATATATATATATATATATATATATATATATATATATATATATATGATAGATGATAGATGATATTTATATTTATATACACTACCGGTCAAAAGTTTTAGAACATCCCCATTTTTCAGTTTTTACTGAAATTTAAGCAGTTCAAGTCCAGTGAATAACCTGAAATGTAACAAAGCTAAGCGGTAACTGCCAGAGGTTAAAAAAAACAAGCTCGAATGAGCGAAGATCCTCGTCCTCTTAATGATGTCATAAAAACGAATATGACGTCATTGTGATGCATCAGGTTTGCGATAAATGATCTGTGCTAATGCCCGGCTTGATTCCCGCAAACAAAATTCAAACACCTTGCCTAGTTTCGGAGATAATGGGAGAGGCGATTTCCATTAGCGGCGATATTATGACGTCAACTTTTTTTTTCGGAAGAATTTCCAAAACCGGAGATGCTTACTGCCTACGTGTGGGATTTCTGCATATACATGGCAAGTTTCACGAAGATCCAATGAAAACTCTGGGTTGTGAAACAAGAAATGTCAAAAATTAGGAATAACGTCATAAAAATTGAGATGACGTCATAGTGATGTATCATATGTGCAGTAATTCATCTCTGCTAATGCCATGTTCGATTCCCGCAAACATAATTCAAAAAGCTTGCCTAGTTTTGGAGATAATTTTTTAGGCGATTTTCATTAGCAGAGATATTTTGACGTCATAACTTTTTTCTAGGAGGAATTTTCAAAATCGGAGATGGTTACTGTCTGTGCAGGGTATTTTTACATATATATGCCAAGTTTCAGGAAGTTTTGAAGAAAACTGTAGGCTGTGAAACAAACTAGTTTCGGAGATAATGGTGTAGGCGATTTCCATTAGTGGCGATATTATGACGTTAATGTTTTTTCTAGGAAGAATTTCCAAAATTGGAGATGGTTACTGCCTGCGCGTGGGCTTTCTGCATATACATGGAAATTTTCACAAAGATCCGATGAAAACTCTGGGTTGTGAAACAAAAAATGTCAAAAAATAGGAATGACGTC
>NC_140969.1:97373857-97433857 GCF_056783735.1 Eptatretus burgeri
AAAGTATGGCAAACACTAAGTCACTGCAAACAAGGAATTACATATTTTATTTGTTATCAGGCTGAACCCAATTCAAGTTTAAAAAAAAGATAATAAAAATAATAATAAAGGAACAGGATTCTGTAAATAAACTACACAATGTGTCTTGCTGCTTATAGCAGGCTCGTGTCACCCCATCCCTTTGCAGAGAGTATGTGGATCGTTTCCGATGAAAGCCACACTGGGGATAGAAGTCCAAATATTGTTTTTCAATTTTTATACAAATATTCACAAACACAATATCGTTTCTCTTGAGGATTACTTTCATTTAAAAACAATCCTTGTTCTATCACATCACACAGCCTTCTATCCTGCAAAAGGAAGTGAGAGCAAGATTCTTCAACTGGATTCACCAAAAAGTGATATGACAGTGGAGAGGACTGTAATCTGAGATAAAATGGTCTCAAAATTTTCCATTAAACTTTGCATCGAAGACAGCCAGGTTCGAAACACAAAAAAATTCGTGACTTTTCCCTGCGCTTAAATGCATTCAGATACGCCCCGTCACATTACGTCATGAATGCAAGCACTTTACAAAATGAAGGCCACTGACAGGCAGTGGTAACGTTTGGATGTTATCAGCACTTTGGGTTGAACTTGGCTCTCTTGCTGCACAAATTCCCACAAAAACATCTGTTCCAGTTGAGAGAAAGAAGATCGTGCATTGCAAAGTGATCAAGCAACTCTTCCTGGTTGCACCGTAAAGGGCAAATTCTTCCTGTTCTTTAGAGACGTCTGCTGCCCGTGTGCAAGGTATGTAAAGGTGTGCATAGAGGGAATATTCAATATCGAGGAAGGTTCTGGGTAAACTGTGAATGTTTTAAGAAGAAACCCAACAGCAGCAGCAACAACAACCACCATTGGAAGCTCTTGTAGACCTGTGACAAAGAACTCTGACATTCATACAATTTTAAGGAATTCCATTCTTGCATGATAATGTATGCACAAAGCATCTTACTTGGCTTTGTAGACAGACTCTGGGCCTTGATTTTTGTCCACCTGCGCCGCTTCAAACTCCTTCGCCCTACATGACGATGACAAAGAGGAGCTGCCAGAGTGCACAATCTTGTACCCAACTTCCCACCCGCTTATCAGAAGTATGGAATTCCTGGTCATGATTCTATGCTTGTCATGAAAAGAAAAACATTTTTGGCTCAAAATCAAGAATCTCGATCCTGTTGCTTGAAGAGAGGAATGGGTGAAGGCAGAAGAGAGAGAAGAGGAAAAAAAAAACTTGAGCAAAAACCTTTTCAAACAAAAGTACCCAATAAAGTGAGATGTGCAACAATGTATGAAGACGACAGGGTTATTGTGAACGGTATGCACAAAAAAGTCATTTAAGATTTGCAACTCCTGTTGGACGATTCAAACGTACAAGCAAGGACTCAGAAGGCAGCCTCAAATTTATTTTCTTTGGCTCAGAAAGCATTCTTCCACCACCACAACAATCACCAGCACCACCATCACTATCACCACCACCACCACCACCACCACGTGCTAAGAAAAAAAAAAAATTTGAAAGACTTGGTGAATTGGCCTGCTCAGCTCACTGAGCCAGCCCATTCAATAAACTAAAATTTTATTTTTAATTAACCGCTACTTTGACCAATACATTTTTCTATTAAACCTCGATTTTACGACTCGACGTGCTCGTTTTGCTCCCTTTGCCAACTTTTTCATCAAATCTTCCCCCGCATCCCCCTGTAGAATCTTCTTCCCACAATGAACTCTTCTGGAAGAAAGTTGTACAAGCGAGCTACTCGTAGCTACTCAACGTGTAAAAAACAATAACTCCCACAAACTTTGTTTCTTCCGTTTACATTCTTCACGTTGGAGCCTGGAGTACTCGATCAACATTTATGGAAGAGTTAACCAACAAAAGATACACAGTTTAGAGTCTTTTTAAGGTGTGGTGGGAAACAGGTGGACAAAGGACAAGCAAACAATAGTTGGAGTGGAAAATTAAACAACGTACGCATGTACGGGGGTCGATCTGACTGGTGGTGGATCATTTTGTTACAGAAAGGATGTCAAGGGGAGTAAGAATGAACAAACACGAGGGAGGAGTTACACTGTCATGGGATGAGGAGACACGATTCCATCGGTGAAGAAAACATGTCTGAAAGATATCCGTGTATTCATTCCTTTTTGTTTTTGGTTTGAAAATCACAGCAAGTAAGCAACCCAAATTATGAGTTGATTCCAATTATACGAGACCGAAATTGATGACATGTCATTGCAAATCCCCACCTAAAGCCAAGTTGAAAAATGGCAAAAAAAAGTTCCACCAGGATTGACCCACCGATAAATTTATACTTATTATTTAAAATAATTATTTTCCCCTTTTGACCCCTGTGAACTCAAGTTGTGAGCCCCTTTGGCATGAACCGGGGGTCAAATCCAAAGATTCGTGACATATTTCATGCATCCCCAAATGTTGATTGCAGATACGAAGTTTCATTAAAGGGTTTCGAAATGTACCTGTAATTGCATTTTTTGGTATTGTAACTTTTCAGCCTGCTTCAGCCTCCATTGTGTCACGTGGTGATCAAGACTACCAAGTTTGGTGAATTTGTGCACAACCTTTTCGGAGGAGATAGCGTGACAGACAGATGGAGCAGATGACGATATCCCTCATTTCAAAAAAAAAAATGTAGGGATAATACTTATCGTTATTATTATTACTACCACTTATTATCATTATTATTACTACTGGTACTTATTATCGAACCAGACTGAAGTGGTGAAATAGTTAGAGTTCCCACTCTGTATCTGGGAGGTCGGTGGTTTGAATTCCGTCGGAGTCGTACCAAAGACTTTAAATATGGTACGTGCTGCTTCGTCTCTTGATGCTCAGCAATTTGAAAAGGATAGAGCATGGACAAACAACCATATGTTGGCAACCATTATGCATGCTTGATGGGCCGAATGACATCCTCCTGCTTTGAAGTTCCTTCTGTATGACAGTAAATCACTTGCTTATCGTCATGATTGCACTTCATGAGACGACTAACCTAGCTTTTGGCACAAAGCCGTCGCAGAACTAAAACTTCATGCGATAAAAGAGGAATTCTGAACAGAGGATCAACTGATTTGGACCGGTATGATGAAACGTACAATGGCACGGGATATTTAAACATCGACAAGAGAGGATAACAACGACATTAATTCAACAAACAACAAAATATTGCGATACTAGGATGAATCTTTGGCGGGAAGACGTTCGAATAACGTTCTTGTCCTGGTACCAGGTTGCACTCGCAGAGTCGCAGACCAGAAGCCGGTGAACAATTTCCCAAACGGCTTTTCTCTCGCGTCTGCACAGGCTCTGCATGGGCAACGCTGAGGTTGCGTCGCAGTTAGCACAGCATTCCTTTTGACAGCACAAAGTGCTAACGAGAACCATGCCGGCATCCAGAAAGACTTATCACTACGAAGAAAAAGTGCACTCGCTCTCCTGCCGAGTGTCATAAGAACCAAAAAAAACATGCACAACCCACGGGTCCTTACCATCGTGTCCGACAAAGGATGCAGATTAATGGGCAGAGTTATAAATAGAGAAGTAAGGATAGCGGAGTCATGTAAAGGCCAGTCAATGTCACTGGGAAGAGCTCGTGGTGCGGTGAGAGCGTAAAGAAATGGAGGCACGAGGCAATGAATGAGCTGCAGTCTGAATCAGCCGCGGCTTGTGGTCCCATAACTCAGGGCTTTGTTATCTGGGCTACTGATAGGTTAAGCCAGGCAGACAGAATGCAAGACCCCTGCTCACAATTTTAGTGCATGATTGTTTAACTGAGAAAAATAACTGTTTTCAAATGGAAAAGCAATGCTTCCTTTGCTCAAGAATCCTTTGTTCACAACACGGTTAAGACAAAACAAGTTGTTGTACTAAAACTGCCAGATGAAGAAGAAGCATTTCAATTTCAAACATAGGCCAACGTTTTACCGAAACTCGTTATTTATTTACTTAAGAAAAAAAAACTTTATCACAATGCTTTACGCAAAATGATCCACCATGACCTTATCGTTACGAGAGAATGAGTGACATTACTGAACCATGCACTGGCTCATCTTCAGAGTTCCTGTTTGCGAATAAGGCCTCCACAGGTGTTCGATCATTTCCCTTCTGGTGGAGAATGAGACAGAGCCTTATTTTGGACAAGTCACATGATCAAGGAAAACAGTAAAACAAGGTGGTGGTAGTTATGAACAGGCCATAACTGTCAATAAAATTGATGAGATGAATAATTTAATTTACAAAAGTGAGATCTCAATGCTTCGCTGACTGGTCTCACTGTGGTCGTTTCGTACAGTTTCAGCTAGTCGAGTCCATAT
Organism: Eptatretus burgeri; assembly: GCF_056783735.1. Lineage (NCBI taxonomy): Eukaryota > Metazoa > Chordata > Myxini > Myxiniformes > Myxinidae > Eptatretus > Eptatretus burgeri. Next base: position 97,378,232 of record NC_140969.1, read on the forward strand.
TTGAATCTTGAAGATTACAACTAAAACCCTCGCAAGAGTTCATGCTTTCAAACGTTGAAAAGGGGAAAGGGGAAAGTAAAGAAGTCTGTCACACCTCTAAAAGTCTCAGTCAATCATTCAATCAATCAAAGCCAGAAAACATAATCTGTCCAAACTCAGGATTGAATTTTCAAACTTGTCTCCCTCCTCTGAAACCTGGTGGTGCCTTGTCAAGCCTGTCTCTGGAGTATGTTCCCCTTCCATTACTTCCCTCTCTTCAAATGGCACCATAGCTGAATCTGCTCGTGAGAAGGCCGAATGCCTCAATTCTGTGTTTGCTTCCACATCTTGTGTCCCGAACTCTTCAATCTCTGTAGCCACCCTACCTCGGTGCACACAATTGCTCCCGGACTCTGTCTTTGGCACCTGAGAAGGTGGAGAAGTTTTTGTCAACCCTCGACTCTGACTGACTGCTACTGGACAGGACGGCATTAGCTCACGTGTCCTAAAAACCTGTTCTGCTGCTCTTGCACATCCCCTCTCAGCCCTTTTCACATCATCATTTGTGTTTCGTCATTTTCCATATGCTTGTAAATTCACCAACATCACTGAATTACATAAAAAAGTTGCAAATACTGATCCCCTAAATGCCAGACATATTAGATTACTGCCACTCATCAGCAAGGTCATGGAATGGATAATCACAGCTGACATAAAATCATTCCTTTTTTCCAACAACATCATCCCAGATCGCCAATTGGGATTCAGACCAAGTCATTCCACTTTGGACATGCTGCTTCTACTCACCCCAACAATGGATGGAGGCCGTCAATGTCAGAAAAGAGATCAGGGCCATCTCTCTGGACATATCTCATGCGTTTGATACAGTTTAGCATCTTGTCTTACTGTCCAAACTCATTGGTTACTTACTTCCTGAAAGCAAACTCGACTCTTGGGTTACTGACCTCCTTTATTCTTGGAGCCAACCCATGACTCTCAAGAAGACAGCTGTTCATCACCATCTCAGATCATCCAAAACCATTTTCTTTTCTGCCCCCCCCCCCCATCCCCCCATTCCCCCACCAAGAGCACCTGCTTCTGAATTACAAGTTTTTCCTTCTTGAAAGTTTTCCAAAATAAGGGAAGTTGGGTGGAATAAGGTGTATTGGAAGACACATGGAGTGGACAAGAATAATAGAGAAGCAAAGGCTCCTATTTTATCCATCAAACCCGCAGTTGATGTTCGTTCTCTCCCACTCTCTCTCTCCCTCTCTCTCTCCCGCTCTCTCTCCCGCTCTCTCTCTCTCCCGCTCTCTCTCTCTCCCGCTCGCTCTCTCTCTCTCTCGCTCGCTCTCTCTCTCTCTCGCTCGCTCTCTCTCTCTCTCTCTCTCTCTCTCTCTCTCTCTCTCTCTCTCTCTCTCTCCCGCTCTCTCTCCCGCTCTCTCTCCTGCTCTCTCTCCCGCTCTCTCTCCCGCTCGCTCTCCCGCTCACTCTCCCGCTCGCTCTCCTGCTCGCTCTCCCGCTCGCTCTCCTGCTCGCTCTCCCGCTCGCTCTCCTGCTCACTCTCACTCTCTCTCTCTCTCTCTCTCTCTCTCTCTCTCTCTCTCTCTCTCTCTCTCTCTCTCTCTCTCTCTCTCTCTCTACCTCCTGATCCGTTCAATGTTCCAGCTCCTCCACGAGCACCTCGACCACTTATACAAAAAAACCTCATTTATTCCATCCCAACTATTAGGGCCCTGTCACACCTTGACGTTTTAGCCAGCGTATGGCAAGGTCTTAAAATGTGTGTAAACCGCTGGCGTACACTGAACTATTGATGTTTTTAAGTTTTGGGCGTATAATAACGTGTTGGACGTATGCATAACGTATTAGTAACATACACAGAACGTTTCAATCACATATAGATAACTTATACCAACGAATACTGAGCGTGTTGTCGGCGTTCACAACCTATGCCCAACGATAGTGTAACTTATGCATAGCGCGCGGCAGCGTATCGCCGACGATCACGTGGCGTAGGCTATTCATAGGCTACGGCTCGACGATTCAAATCATAACCGCACTAGACATCGAAGTGTGAAGTCGCTGTCACACCTTGACGTTTTAGCCAGCGTATGCCGACGTATGAAAAATTTGCCGAACCAAGCTGGCACACGTCGAATATGTTATGGGTAAGTTTTGTATACGTTAAGAGCACGCTGGCATACATCGTAGTACGTTGACATATGTCGTAGTATGCTGGCATACGTCGCCATACGCCGATTGTACGTCGATAAATTTTCAGCATGTTGAAAATTTATCGACATACTCTGTGTATGACACACGTTCCGCATACGCTGGCCATAAGTTGTAGGCACGTTACGCGATCGTTGACACACGTTACTTGTACATTATTCATAAGTCGAAACACGTCGAGGTAATGGTTAGCGTCAGTGTTCCAAACTCCCTGGAATCTGGAATTTTTTTTTCTTCGGTATGAAGGTGATGTTGACACTTCGATTTAAATCGTTGAGCGGCAGCCTATTAATTATATTCTATTATAACCGCACTAGAAATTGAAGTGTCAACATCACCGTCATACCGAAGGAAAAAAAAAAAACCAGGGAGTCTGGAACACTGACGCTAAACATTACCTCGACGTGTTTTGACTTATGAGTAATGTACAAGTAACGTGTGTTGTCGTGTGTCAAAGATTGCGTAACATGCCTATAACACGTTACTCATAGGTTAGAAATAAGTTTCGGGTGTGCTCAACATTACCTCGACGTGTTTCGACTTATGAGTAACTTACAAGTAACGTGTGTCAACGATCGTGTAACGTGCCTCCAACTTATGGCCAGCATTATGCGGAATGTGTGAGTCATACGCTGGTATACGTCGAAAAATTTCAAGCATGGAAAATTTGTCTAACACCTCGGCGTACAACGACGTATGCCAGCGTACAAAGACGTATGCCAGCGTACTACGAAAAAAAGCCAGCGTACTACGATGTATGCCAGCGTGTTCTTAACGTATACAAACTTACCCATAACGTATTCGACGTGTGCCAGCGTTTTAGCCAAATTTTGCATACGTCAGGCATACGCTGGCTAAATCGTCAAGGTGTGACAGGGCCTTTAGGTTTGCTTGGTGCAAACATTCAATTTAAATTTTTCCCCCACAGTGATTCAAGACAACCGTTCATCACTATCTGAGGTTGTCCCTCATGCACAACCATGATTTTTTTTCTACCCCTATTAACATTCCCAAAGTCCATCTCTTTCCAACTTTCCAGTTTTTACTTGCACTTCCATAATTGAGAGTTTGCAGCTGTATCCATATTGTTCACCCCATGTCCTCACCTTTCCTTCATACCTTATTTTTCCAGGTCTTCCTCTGCATTGCCTCTCAACTCTGCTGCTAATATGTTTGACCAACACTCCCATCGCCTCCAAACCCCCTCCCAAACGGTACAATGTCGATTTCATTTTGATACATCCTGGTCCATTCTGATTTTCTTGCTCCTCCATGAGCCTCAACTCTGGAAACCAAAAAAAGTTCAGCAATCCAACCTGCACAAATTACCACAATTTGCATCAAGTACTTGATACTTCATTACAATCCAGTACTACTGTGAAGAAAATACTCGAGTAGGAGTGGGGCAGTCAAGTTCAACAGTATTTCTACCTTTACAACAAAAAAATTCAACAAATTCGACTTTTAAAACTCATTCATTTTAATTAAAAAAGAAGATTTGAAACATGTTCAAAAGCGAATTTAACAATGACTAACGGGATACCTGGCGCTGCCCGGCTGAGTGAGCTTTTCCCGGCAGGGGTTTCAGGACGTGTTGGACATTGAAAAGCGATGCAGTTATTGGCCTCATGGTGGTTACCCTTTGCCTGTGGGCTGGTAGCAGTACTGCCTGAGCCCACATCCTAATACACACATCATAGTGGCCTTTGGTGGCCTCAAAAGGGACATCAAGGCCAATGTGTGGTACTTTAAAACCTTGCACCGATTCTGGAGTACCTACACCAAAAATTTTTGGTCTCCAGTTGCTGCATTTCAGCAGTGAAAGAACAACGTACAAACGCACAAATAAATGCACAAACAAACAAACACACACAAACACTTGAAAGTATTTATAAGATGAGAAGCTATATTTTGAGAAAGTCTGACTTGTTCTGAAAGTCTGACAAGGAGGAGCTCCTTGTGAGCCAACGGCCATCCATATCTAGTGCCCAACTGTGTCTGCAGACGTCCTCCTGCAGTTGGGTTACTTTTTTATTTGGAGGTTGGTGGCAGGATTTGCACTCCGGCCACTGTAAAACGATTCATTCCGCAAAACACACAAACGCAAAAAAATCTGAAAACCCACTCTGTGGGAGTATCTCCTGTGCAGCTCACCGGATGACGGGATTGGGGCGAAGCCTTCGAGACCCCCAACCTTTGATGAAAGGAGGGAAACCATGGGGTAACCTCCCTGGGTCAGATTGCGGGAGAGTGTGTCGGAGTGGTGCTGAGGTGTCGTCCACCAGACGGCGGTCTCCTTGGGTTAACCTGAGGCGGTCCCTTCGGGTGGGTGCCTGGAATGTCCTATCCCTAAGAGAGGATGATCACCTGTCTCTGTTATCATCTGAGCTCAAGCGTTTGGACATCGGTATAGCAGCACTCTGAGATTCGGAGACCGGATTGCGGTGAGATAATGGTGGGTGGTTACACCTACTATTGGTCTGGTCGCTCTGATGGTTACCATACTCAAGGAGTTGCTGTAGCTGTGTCCAATAAGCTGACCCGAATGATAATTGAGGTAACACCGGTCAACGAGCGTATTATGAGACTAAGGATTCGTCACTCCTTAGGTGTCATTTCGCTGGTCTCTGTCTATGCTTAGACTGAGGCGAGTGACCTCACTGAGAAGGACACATTCTACGCCATGCTCGAGTCTGTGGTTGATCAGTGCCCCAGACGAGATACACTTCTAGTCTTGGGGGATTTCAATGCATCGACTGGAACTGATAGAGATGGTTATGAGATGTGTATTGGTCCCCATGGGTCAGGAACTATGAATCAGAATAGCACCAAGTTCCTTGACTTTGCAAGAAGTCATGGACTTAGGGTGGCCGGTTCATGGTCTCAGCGCCCACAAGCTCATCGCTGGACTTGGTATTCCAACACTGGCGGTGTGGCAAAAGAGATTGACCATGTCCTCATTGACGGTCGCTGGGGGATGATCCAGAACTGCAGGGTCTACCGGAGTGCTCAGTTCCTCAATACTGACCACCGGCTTGTTGTAGCAACTCTAAAGCTGCACCTTAAATCTGGGAGAATGGTACCATCCCAGCCTAGGCTGGATGCTGGCAAGCTCAAGGATGAGAGGGTAGGTGAGGACTTTGCGAACAGGCTGAGTGGACATTTGGGGTGTCTGGGTGCTTTGGGGGGTCCTGAAGAGTAAAGGATTACCTTTAAGACCACCGTCCTTGATGTTGCTGGTGGATGTCTTGGAACTCACTGCAGGGCAAAGAAGAATTTTGTCTCTCAAGGGACACTGGATACCATTGACCAGAGTCATAGGGCCAGGCTGAATGGCAGAGCTGAGCTGTTCAGGGAGCTGAGGCGTAAAACTGTACGTGCACTAACGGTGGACAAGGAGGCCGATGTGCGAGGAATCTATGAGGGGGTAGAGCATCACCTGTGGACAGGTGATTCTCGTCCCGCTTACAGGGGAATTCACGCATTGCGTTCATCCAAGCCTATCCCTCGGAGCACTGCAGTTAGAGCAGAGAGTGGTAGGCTCTTAACAGAGGAGTCTGAAGTGAAGGCCCGCTGGGCCGGTTACTTTGAGCGGTTGTACCAGGCTGATCCACCAGCTGTCGAGTTGGACGTCAAGGGTGTTACAATCCCTGTTGCTGACCCTCCAATCAATTGTGGTCCACTTTCGCTTGTGGAAACACGGGCTGCGGTGAACCGGTTGAAACAGGGCAAAGCTCCAGGGATCTATGGCATCCATGCTGAACTTCTCAAGGCAAGTGGAAATGCTGCACTCGTGTCGTTGCATGCAGTTTTGTGCTCTGCCTGGAACACAGGCATCATCCCAAATGACTGGAAGAAGGGCCTTGTTTTCCCTCTCTGGAAAGGGAGGGTGATTGCCAAGACTGCAACAACTACCGAGGGGTGACGCTGCTCTCAGTGCTGGGCAAGGATAATTCTTGATAGGGTTCACCACCATCTGCTTGAGCACCAGCGTCCAGAGCAGTCAGGCTTTACACCAAAGAGGTCAACGATTGACCGTATCCTTGCTCTTCGTGTCCTCACCGAACGCAGACGAGAGTTTCGGCAGGGGCTGCTTGCAGCCTATGTTGATCTCTGTAAAGCGTTCGATTCAGTGAATCGTCACAATTCGATTCAGTGAATTCAGTGAATCAGGGTGCCACCAAAACTGATCGATCTGATGTCTGAGCTCGACTCTGGTACTGAGAGTGCTGTGAAGTGTGATGGTACCATCTCTGACTTATTTCCAGTTACTGGAGTTTGTCAGGGGTGTGTACTGGCCCTCACACTTTTCAGCACTTGCATGGGCTGGATTTTAGGGAGGATGTCGGAAAGATCAAGCTGCGGTGCATCGTTTGGGAATGTCAAGATCTCGGACCTTGATTTCGCAGATGATGCAGTCATCTTTGCAGAGACTTTACATATCCTTTTGGGGGCCCTCGAGGTGCTGAATGAGGAGTCGGAGCCGCTGGGATTACGGGTTTCTTGGGTCTAAACTAAGATCCAGGCTTTCAATGACATCTTGGATGCTGCTGTCTTGTCTGTGTCTGTTTGTGGTGAGGATGTTGAGGTCATGGAGAGATTCACTTACCTTGGCAGTGATATTCATATGTCTCTGCTGGCTGTGAGTCAGAGGTCAATAGACGTCTGGGTCGGGCCTGGGGAGTCATGGATTCACTGGATAATGGGGTCTGGCGCTGCCGGTACCTGTGCGGGAGGACGAAAGTCCGAGTCTTCAGGTCCTTGGTGCTTACAGTCTTGCTCTATGGATGCGAGACTTGGACTCTGACCAAGGATCTGAGACGGAGACTTAATTCCTTTGGTACCAGGTCTCTTCGGAGAATCCTTGGTTATCGCTGGTCAGATTTTGTGTCCAACGAGCGGTTGCTGAGAGAGACTCGGATGAGATTTGTTACCTGCATGGTCCGTGAGCGTCAGTTGCGGCTGTATGGACATGTGGCTCATTTTCCTGACGCTGATCCCGCTCACCAGATTCTCTCAGCGAGGGAGTCTCGTGAGTGGAGGAGGCCGATGGGCCAACCACGTGCCTCGTGGTTGCAGCAGGTTGACCAGCATCTCAAGGAGATGGGGATGGGCCTGGCATCTGCCTGGGAGAAGGCCAGACGGGGGCCCCTGGAGTACCGGCGGAAAGTGGACGCAGCGAAGCGCTGTTCTGGCACATGCTCCCATACCTGACCTGACCTGACTTGTTGCAGTCTCGATGTGGATCATATTGTCCGTCCCCCATGCAACTGGACCTAAACAATTGTCAAAAGCTGCAAACAGCTTTATCACAAGCACAACAGAATAAAATAAATAAGAAAAACAGCAATCAGAGATTGCAAACCCTCGCCAGGACTTGTTTGTGGTATTGGTATAGTTTTGTCCAGCCGTTCTGGAGAACACATTTTATTTTACAGGTTTTCGGGTAAATCTAATGCAGCTGCCAAACCATGTGACCTATGATATTGTTACGGTGGTGGAAATTCACAGAACACCATTCAGGTTCCCCAGAGATCAGTTATTTCGCTAAGTGTGTGTTCCAGGTTAGGTTCCCCCACCAATGTATAACGGAATTGTTCGTGTGCCGGGCTGTGAATCTTTGAGTTAGCCATTATTCTTTTGCTATCTTTTATTTTAAACATCTCTTCAACAACAAACTCCACAACCACGCCACCTCCACCACAACGCCACAAAGTCTACAACCACAGCATCTCCACAAACATAACCAGATCAAAACGGCCTTTTGCCTTGAAGAACGACCCTCCTCTACAAACAAGAACAACACTCCCACAAAGCCACCCGAAGAAGAAGACAGATTTGACGGTTGGGGTGGGGCCCTCAAAAAGGCATAAGCACATACCAATCTCCCTCCCAAGGATTTTGCCCCACGTGCTGGGAAGGGAGGGGCGAACGCCCCGGACCCCATAAAAAGCCGCGTTGGGACGCCGAGAAAGCAGTTGAGTTGGAGGAGTTGAGTTGGAGGAAGTTGAGTGTCGCCGTGGAGTTGGTGGGAGAGATCGAGTCGTTGGTAGGTCGAGATCGCTGGAGCAGCAGCTTGTGGGAGAAGCGTTGGAGCGCAGCCAGAGGGCAGTGGAGAGTTGGGCGCATCGCAAGGCCCTTGACCCACCAAGCCGCCATTCGAACCGTTGCTGCATTGGCAACGAGCCAGCGAGACAGAGACACCGAGGGTCACCAACCCGAAACCCGAGTCGACACCGAGGGGCGGCGAGGTCACCGGCCTGGCCTCTCGGAGCCTTTCGGTCATCCCGGCTCTGAGGAATATTAAAGGCTTTCGAGCCCGTGTCTTTTCTTTCTTGGGTTTTTCTATGAAAGTCTGTGGCGCCTTGTCTCCAAGTAGAATTGTAAGTACGTGCTTGTACATTATTGATTAGTACCGGCTGTAGGCTTGCTCGTGTCTTGTCTCCATATCCCCCCATTCATTAACTGCATGCCAACTGTAAATAAATGTCCCATTGTTTGAATGTCAACCTGCTCGTTGCGTCACTTTCTGCTATTGACCACCATGGTGCGCTCGGGATATTAACTGGCTTTTAAAGCCGCTAAAAGTAAATCTGGTCCGACGGGACTTGGAAAATTAAAACCGCTTGACTTCGCACACGGAACAAGCCGCTTAAGCGGCTCGTTTTCATACAGGTCCGGTCGAGGTATAAACTCCCGGTATTTCTGTCCGCGCGAACAATTAGGTACATCGATAATTCGGCGATCAACCTTGAAGCGCGTGGACAGAATAATTGGCAAGTTTATGATGTGTTAAGGCATCCGTGACTGGATTTTGGGGTTGGTCCGGAAAGTCATGACTGGATTGCAGTCTTCGGTGGGTGCGCGACCGCGATTTGGTGAGAACGGTCGTCCGCACGCCAAACGTGGCGGAAACCCATAACAATATCATAGGGTGGGAATGTTTTGTTCTTCATGAATAGGCAGTCATACGTGTAAAGTTTCACCTCGATCTGTTCAGCTGTTTCGGAGAAGATTTTTGAAGGGTTAAAACATACATACATATATATATATATATATATATATATATATATATATATATATATATATATATATATATATATATATATATATATATATATGAAATATATTGTTACGGCTGTGGAAATTCGCAATACACCATGAAGGGCCCGTAGGTGAGATATCTTGATAGGTGCATGTGTAGTTAGCCTCAACCCGTTGTATAGAGGGAATTTATGTGATCCATCCGGGCTGCGACACTTTGAGTAAGTCGTTTTTCTTTCCCTATCTTTTATTTAAAACGGACGAAAACTGCCAACGATGCTGGTGGGTTTTTCGTGCAATTCTTCTCCGCGCTTGGTGTGAGGGAGGAGAAGGGGGAGGGGCAGCTCGCCGCCGATTGGTGGATGACCAGCGTGAGGCGGTCGGGGTGAGGGAACGCCCCTCTTCGAGAACCCTCTCGAAGGAGGGTGGAGCCGAAAACTGGGGCGGAGTGAAGGGCGGAGCCCCGGGGGATAAAAAGTCGGGCATGGACGGAGCGCTGTAGGTGCTCTGGCTCTCTTCGTCCTCTTCCCGTCTTCCGGCTCGCTCGTCCTCTTCTCTTCGTGGTGGCCGCTGGCCTGATCTTCTGTGGGGCGGTCCCGAGATCCCGCTGGCGGGACGGAGCGTCTGCCATTCCCCACACCACGACCTCGAGCAACAACATTTCCCCCCCCCCCCACCCCTTTCTATCCGCGCTGGGAAAGCGCCGGAAACTCTGTCCGTGGCATCTAGCGGCCAACGCGTGACGGCGCGAGGCACGCCGGAGAGGACTCCCCTACCCCGCTAGGGCACGGAGTCGCGGCCAGGCGCAATCACGTTGACGGACGTGGGAGAGGGACTCGACGGCCCAAAGGGAAGTCACCATTTTCTTTTCGGGGTTTTTGTATGGATCTTGTGGCACCGTGTCTTGTGAAGTAGAACTGTTTAAGTGTTTCCGTGTGTCGGTCTTATTCGGTTGTAGCTCTGCATTGTTGCTTTTGTTTTTATTGCGAAAGGTGCATTTTGACTGTTTGGCCTAATATGTGTGCTCTCCATGTGTCGTGTAAATAAAGTGCTTGCATGTTGAACTGTGGCCGTTTCGCTTCGTCTCCTTCCTTTTAATTGACCCTGCATCCTGCTTCACGTAAAGGGTTCGTAGTGGGCTTAATACGCCCGATAATTAATCGGAACCGTCGAGGCCGACGATAACACCGCTTGGAAAGGAGGAAAAAGCGGAGACACAGAAAGGATTAAAGGCCGTGGGGGAGGAATGTAGAAAGAGACATGAGGAAGTAATTAATGAAATGGAGCGGAAAGCCGGAGAAAAGACAGAGGAACTGGGGAAACTGATAGAAGAACACCGGGGCGAGACGGAAGAGCAGTTTAGGTCAACGGGGGAGAAAATATCCAAGACAAATAAGGTGGTGACACAGGTACAAGGGGAAGTGGAGCAAATAAGAGAGAAAGTCGGGGAACTATCGTTAGGGACGATAGGGGAGGAATTGAATGTAGTAATGAAGGGGAAAAATAGAGGAAATGGAGAGGAGACTGACGGAATGTGTGGAGACCCGGTGTGAGAGGCAGGGTGACCTCCTTCGGGAACAGGGGGAGAACATATACTCCCTCGAGGCGGATCGTGCCCAGGTGGGGCCAGTGTCACAGGGCGGAGGAGGAGGCTTGCCCGATGCGGGGGTGAGCATGCCAAGCTTGGGGAGAGTAGAGGCCGCGGGGTCTTTTGGCCTAAGGGGGGTAACCCAGTAGGAGTGTTCACCCGAACCGGTTCACCGGTGGGTGTGCAGAGTGCGAGTCCAATGGCTTGGGGGAGTAAGCGGGATGACGCAGGGCACGAACAGACACGGACAGGGGTGGTAGAGCCCCCGGGCAAATGGCTCGGACCCTGCGGGAGTGAGGCACCGTTGGGACTGGGGAGGTACACCCCTCCAGGAGTCCCTTGGGAACTGGAGGGGGGACCTCGAAAGGACCGAGGGTGCCGCTACCCCCGTACGATGGCAAGACGGACTTGAGGGCGTACATGGCCCAGTTCCAGTGTGTTGCCAGAGGCAATGGCTGGAACGAGGAGCAGGGTGTGGCACAACTCACGGCGGCTCTGCGTGGCGCGGCCTTGGAAATCCTGACCACGGAACCCAGTGAGGGGGTGACCTTGGAGGATCTCCATTCGGCCCTAAAAAAACAATTTGGCATGTACCAGTAGAGTGAGCTTGTTAAAGCTCAGCTCAACGGGTGCAAACGACGCTCCCAGGAACCACTGGGAGAATTGGCACACGACATTTGCCGCTTGATGGGGATAGCGCACACCAACATGCCGCCGGAGTACCGGGAGGAGATTGCCCTGGACCATTTTCTCCGAGCGATAGGGGGCACCGATGTCGGAGCATTGCTGACCGTATGGCGCCCGGACAACCTCCAGAAGGCGGCTGATACTGCCGCCTGCTGGGAGGCAGCCAGAACGCCATTGGGAGGGCTGGGCGGCATGCGGTGGCAGTCCGACAGATGGGCCCCGTGAACGACAGTGCGCTGGGAGCCGGGGTGACCCTGGGAGACCAAGCGCGAATGGAAAAGATGGTGCAGGGCATGTTCGAACGCCGGTTCGGGAGACCTGGGGAGAGGCGGTCGGGCCCAGGAAGGGTGGGGGATGGGCCATCAGGGGGTACCCCAATTCGGAACGGAGGGGGGTATAATTCGGCATAGCGGAGGCAAACACCTTACCAGAGGAGGTGTTATAATTGTGGCACAAGGGACCACCTGCAGCGGGAGTGCAACGCCCCGTGCAGGGAAAGGCCCCCGCGAAGGGAAGAGCCACGGCCCCCCAGACCACCAACTCCGCCCCTGGTCAATAGAGATAGCCAGGCCCAACCATCACCCCCCCCCCACCAGTCCCCGGGAAACTAAGAAGTGTAGGGCCGTGTTCGGCATACTCGGACGGAGAAGAGCCCTCAGAACTGCGACAGGTCATCAATTGTGGTCAAATTGGCAATGGTAGCTTAACAATTTGGTGCAAGGTTGTTGGCGTAGGGGTAGACGCCGTTGTGGACACAGGAGCAAGTGCCACGATCATCAGCCCTGTGGTCCTTGATTCGAGTGTAGACGGTTGGGATGAGATCCACAGTCTGTAAAACCATAGTTTGCAGCTAGCTACTGGGGCAATGGCCTCCATCATAGGACGTGGTTTCGTGTCATTTAAATTGGGCACCGTGAAAACAAGGATAGAGGTTTGGGTGGCGAAGGTGTGCGACCCATGTCTGATAGGGTTGGATGTGCTCACGGCCGGTGGTTGTAAGATCGACTTGGGCCGGAGGTTCATGCAATTGTGTGGTGAGGAGTTTCCGTTAGGGGGCGTGAGCACGGATGAGAGTGTGGAGCTGGAGGCTCCTGACTCCGTGGTCATTCCCCAGGGTGCCAAGGCGGTGGTCCTGGTCCGGTGGCGAGCACACCCAACGTGGCAGGGCTCCTGTGGCCTGGCAGAACTACTGGCAGGGCAGTCAACCCCGGGTTTAGTCGTGGGCCACACCCTGGTAAGTACTGACTGGCCAATAGTGCCCGTTCGGGTGATAAATGTTGGCACGGAACCACGCACTACCAGGAAGGGCACGGAGGTGGCATATTGCACCCCAGTAAAAGAGGTCGCAGAGCTGAGGGTAGATAACGTCGAGCCAGACCGGCCCCAGAGGGAGTCTCCAGACTGGATTAGGAATTGGCCTGGGCCCATTTGCGAGATGGTAAATCGGAGTAGTGTTGAGTTGGAGTATGCCCAGTGGGAGGCCTTATACAAACTGGTTGACCGACACATGGGGATCTTCTCCTTGTCATCCGAGGATATTGGACGTACGGGCCTGGTGCAACATCAGATCCACACCGATAGGGCCCGGCCCGGCCTGTCCGTCAGCCTGCTCGAAGGCTCCCATGGAGCAAGAGAGAGGAGGCTGATGAACAGGTTGAAAAGATGCTCAATGCAGGTGTCATTGAGCCCACGGGAAGTCCTTGGATGTCACCAGTTGTGCTGGTTAAAAAGAAGGATGGGACCACACGTTTCTGCGTGGACTATCGCCAGCTGAACAACGTGACACTCAAAGACTCCTATCCCCTGCCTAGAATTGACGATACCCTCGACGCCATTTCAGGCTCTAAATGGTTCTCAACTTTGGACCTCAAGAGTGGGTATTGGCAGGTGGAGATGGATAAGACGGGGAAGGAGAAAACGGCATTTTCCACAGGAAAGGGACTGTATCAGTTCACTGTGATGCCGTTCGGTTTGTGTAACGCCCCCGCCACCTTTGAGAGACAGATGGAGCGTGTACTAGGCAGCATGCCGTGGCAATAATGCCTGGGGTATCTGGATGACGTCCTGGTACACGCTAAAACATTCACCCAGGAGATAGTCAATTTGGACCAGGTGTTTGGGCGCCTCAGGCAGGCAGGGCTAAAGTTGAGCCCGGAGAAATGCACTTTGTTCGCGACAGAGGTGGCCTATCTCGGACACGTGATAGGCCGCGAGGGGGTGAAGACCGACCCCGGAAAAATTACAGCGGTTGAGGAGTGGCCCGTACCTACAACTGTCAAACAGGTACGGGGCTTTTTGGGACTTTGCTCCTACTACCGGCGCTTCGTGGCAAACTTTGCGGAGATAGCCAGCCCCCTTCACCGGTTGACGGAGAAGGGGTTGAGATTTAATTGAACAGGGGAGTGCCAGGAGGCCTTCCTCAAATTAAAGGGGTGTTTGACATCCACACCCGTGTTAGCGTACCCCACCGATGACGGGATGTATACCCTGGACACGGATGCAAGCCAGGAAGGATTGGGAGCAGTCTTGTCTCAGACACAGGGGGGCGTGGAAAGAGTGATCGCGTATTACAGTCGGGCCATGAGTAGGCCCGAACGAAATTACTGCTTAACTTGCAAGGAGCTATTGGCTATGCTGTCTGCTGTGAGCAATTTCCACCCATACTTGTACGGGAGGAAATTTTTGGTTCGAACTGACCATTCCTCCTTGCAATGGCTCTTACGGTTCAAGGAACCGGAAGGCCAGATTGCAAGGTGGTTGGAAAAGTTGCAGCAGTACGATTTCAGTGTGGTCCATAGAGCCGGTAAGGCTCATGGGAATGCCGATGCGCTCTCTCGACGCCCCTGTCTGGGAGAAAACTGCAGATATTGCACGAGACATGAGGAGAGGGACCAATTGGCAGACACCTCCCCGAAACTCCCAGTTCGTGCGGCCCGGGTGGTAGGCCCAACTTTGCCACTAACCGCAGGAGAGGAATTTGGTGGATTGGCATGGAGCACGGCCCAGCGGGAAGACCCCGTGATAGGGCCAGTGTACAAATGGGTCCAGGAAAAAAGGAGGCTCAGTGGGGAGGAGATCGCCCCATTCGGAACGCGAACAAAAGCATACTGGGCTCAGTGGAAGACCCTAGAAATGAGGGACAACATCTTATATCGCAAGTGGGGGGAGATTCCTTCCGAACAAACTTCTTGGCTGGTGATAGTCCCTGATGGGTTTAAGACCCAAATTTTGAAACAGGTGCACGGTATCCGCGCCGGCGGCCATTTAGGCAGGACCAAAACAAAATCTCGGGTCCGCCGGCGGTTCTATTGGGTTTACATGGGGCGCGATGTACAGAACTGGTGTCGAGCATGCGACGCCTGTACTGCGAAAAAGGGACCGCCACAGAAGATGAGGGCCCCACTCCAACTACATCAGGTTGGGGCCCCCCCTTGAGCGAGTGGCCATGGACATTTTGGGACCACTGCCCCCCACTCGCCAGGGTAATAAGTACATCCTCGTAATTATGGAATATTTCACCAAATGGCCGGAGGCCTTTGTCCTCCACAACCAGGAAGCAGGGGTCATGGCAAAGGCCTTCGTAGAAGGATTTACATGCCGGTATGGGATTCCGCAGGAGCTGCAAACGGATCAGGGATGAAATTTTGAGAGCGAATTACTAAAAGAGGTGTGCAGGCTCCTGGAAATTCGAAAGACACGGACAACGCCCCTGAGACCACAGTCTGATGGCATGGTGGAGAGGTTCAACAGGACCCTGGTCCAACAGTTGGCCCTCTTCACCGCCACTAACCAGGAGGACTGGGACAAACATCTCCCGTACCTCCTGATGGCCTATCGCGCATCCCAGCATGGGTCTACCGCATGTACTCCGGCGCTGTTGATGTATGGACGGGAGCTGAGAAGCCCCGTTGATTTATTGTGCGGCCCGCAGCCTGAGCGGCTTGATAGGCCCCGGGGGAGGGCTATGCCCGTCGGTTGGAGGAAGGCATGGAGAAGGTGCATGCCTTCGCACGACACCAGCTCCAACAGGCGGGCATAAAGATGAAGCGCAGGTACGACCACCGGAGCCAGGTGAGCAAATACCCACCGGGGGCGAAGATTTGGTTCTTTAACCCCCGGTGGAGGAAGGGCAGATGCCCAAAGCTCACCTCACCTTGGCAGGGCCAGGGGGTCGTCCTGGCGCAAATCAGTGACGTGGTCCTAAAAATTAAAATGGGACCACGGGCCCTTCCCTGGATCGTCCACGCGGACCGCCTGAGACCTTACAAGGGCGACCTTTCGCCCTCATGGATATGTCTTGCCGGAGGAGTCGGTGCTGGAACAGCCGCTCCCGCAGAGGCGCAATGCTCGCAGAGCCTTGCAACGAGTTCACGAGCCCAGTAGGGAGGGATGAAGTCCCCCCTGCGAATAAGGATTTGGGGACAGAGACAGACTTTGAATGTGTAGAGGGGACATAGTTTAGCTATGTAGTGTTAAAAGGAACGTGCTATAGTTTAAGGGACGACGTGGGAGCACGAGTTAGTTCGGGGAAGTAGTCAGCAGGATGGCAGAGTTCAGCGGTGTGTGTGTGTTGAAGAGTAGTCAGGTGGAGACATAGTGAGTGAGGCCAGCGGGTCTGTGTGAATGGAGCGAATGGGGAATGCATGGTGCGTGAGTGATTGGGGGGAGGAGTGATTCCCACCCAAGGGATCCCGGGGTCAGTATAAAGTGAGTTAGTGGGTGAGTTGAATTAACAAAAATGGAAGTCGTTTTGTTGTTGGTGGGAAAGTAGGCTCGAAACCCGTTTGGAGGGGTGCAGGAGCCCTGTTGCCGGGCTGGGAGCGTGGCAGCGAAAGGTGAGTATCGCTGAGTGGGTACCCCGGACACCGGGCTAGTCGGCCGTGGTAGGCCAAGGGCCCATGGGGGGCCGGGATAGCTTAGTGGGCACGGGTGCGCCCGCATGGTGCAGGGGCCCGGGGCGCCATTAGCAGTGTGGGCAGTGTTGTGGGCACGGGTGACCCCCGGAAAGGGGCCCGGGAAGACAGCCTGCCACATGAGCGTTTCAGGGGAGTCGCCATGGAGGGCACTCCCCGGTGTTTGGGGAGCTGGTAGGCTCGGAGGCAGTGTAGTGCCCGGGGGTGCCATTGTTGGGGAATCAGCAGAGGGTATGCCTGCCAAGGGAGCCACGCGTCCCAGCCATGAGACCGTGTGAGGGCACGGAAAGAAAATTGGGGGGCGAGGCCCGAAATTTGCGAGGACACTAACACAGGCGACGGGAATCTGGGTTGTTAGAACCAATAGTTTAAGCGAGAGCGGCTTGTTGAAAGCCCCGGGGTAGTTTAAAGGTTAATGTATAGGGTAGATAGGAAGTGTACCCCTCCGCACCATCCATCCCTTCGCTCTCGTTGTGGGTCGCTGGACCCACTTTGGGTTAAAGATCGCTGAAGTCTGAGGAGGCCATCCTGAGGCTTCGTTGGGCCTCGACACAAGACGCTAGCTCTCCCTCATTCCCCTCCGGGAAGGGAACGTAGGGGCTGGGAGTAGGCTAGGACAAGATAGGTTAGCCAAACAATGACAGTAAAGGGGGTTAGGGGACGATTTATAGTGGGGAAGGGATGAAAATAAAAACAATCAAAAAATAACTTGGGGGCTAAATTGGGTTTTTACAAATTAAGGGAGTGGGTATAGACAGTGACAGGCAAAGGCGATAGGTGGGAGGGAGACAGGAGATGGGTCCGAGCCCGCCTTCTGAGTGGCCAGCACCACCGCAATCCCTCCACCAACCTCCACTGAAAGGCAAAGGCCGGCCCACTTCATCGGCTGGCTGTGTTTTGTTACGAGGCCTGTGCCGGCCGGATCATCTGCTGGTGTGTTACTGCAAGGCCTGTGCCGGCCGGATCGTCTGCTGGTGTTTTGCTTCAAGGCCTGTGCCGGCCCACTTCGTCGGCTGGCTTTTTGTTGCAAGGCCTGTGCCGGTCGGATCGTCTGACGGCTGTGTTACTTCAAGACCTGTGCCGGTCAGCTCCACTGCCGGCTGTCTTTACTTCAAGGCCTGTGCCGGTTAGCTCCACTGCCGGCTGTCTTTGCTTCAAGGCCTGTGCCGGCCAGTTTATCTGCAGGCTGTTTGCTACAGTGGCCCTGTTTTGCCATGCCTTGCCTGTTCACCTTTGCCATGCCATGCCCACTGCCCACATCATCAGTTTGCCACCGTTCAATTTTGCTTTGCCCCCCCCCCCCCCCGTTCAATGCCATGTGCGCCAGGATCACCGCAACAGTTTGCAAGCTGCAAGAACTGCCCCGCTGGCAGCTACAACACGGGCCTGCACCACCAGCCCGTGGACCGTTGTTTGGTTGCGTTCATCCATCCATCCATCCATCCATCTGCACCACGGGACTGCATTGACCATTTTCTTTTCGGGGTTTTTGTATGGATCTTGTGGCGCCGTGTCTTGTAAAGTAGAACTGCTGAAGTGTTTCCGTGTGTCGGTCTTATTCGGTTGTCGCTCTGCATTGTTGCTTTTGTTTTAATTGCTATAGGTGCATTTTGACTGTTTGGCTGTATATGTGTGCTCTCCGTGTGTCGTGTAAATAAAGTGCTTGCATGTTGAACTGTGGCCGTTTCGCTTTGTCTCCTTCCTTTTAATTGACCCTGCATCCTGCTTCACGTAAAGGGTTCGTAGTGGGCTTAATACGCCCGATAATTGATCGGAACCGTCGAGGCCGACGATAACACCGCTCGGTTATCAGTGTAGCATAGAACGGACCGCTTAAGCGGTTCGTGTCCGGAGTCGGCCTACGGCGAGGTACGATCGCCCGGTCGACCATCCACGCAGGTACTTAGGTCGATCGAATTTGGCAAGCAACCTTATCCTGCGCGGGTGGGCAATTGGCACAGTCGTGGTGGGTTTAAAACCCCACCCGTGACTTGCTCCCGGCGTTGTTCTGAGAGGGTCACGACGGAATTGTCCGTTCCGGTGGGTGAGGCGGCCGCCATTCGAGTCGAGCGGCCGATCGCACGCTGGCGGGCGCGAATTCGCAACAATATACTGAACCACGTGACTGATAACATCAAATTTTTTTCTGTGGACCAATTTATACCTAGATGATTCTCAAAATTTTTCATACTAACCACATATAGCAAGCATTCTGTGTATGCAATTATGACATCGTAATGAAAGCACCGACGACATCAAAAAAAATAATCACACATTCCCCATGTGGAGTACTTGCCACGTGCCAAGTTTCAATTTTTTCCACATTGCGGATTTTGGAGATACAGAGGTGCAAAGTTTTTCCTTTTTTCAACATGAGTGTCATACCACATGACCTATGATGTCATAATCGTCATCCAAGCGTTCTCCATGAGTAGTAGTACCGATGGTGAAAATTGCGTGTCAATCTGACAAGCAGAGAGAAAAAATGAACTAACGTTCTGTGTGGACAGACAGACAGACAAATGGGTCCCAAATGCAATATCCTCTCCTCTGGCGAGGGTAACGACAACGGCACTTTGTAGAGCGCATACCTCCGCCAGGCTGAACCGTTTACGTTATGTATCTCACTTAAAGGACAGATCTGAATCCGGACCTGAACCAAAATCGAATCGGTTTGTTCTTCTCACATACGCAACTCATCCACCTCGTTTTGTCATAACTCATGCACATTGCTTTGAAATATCATGTTATATGTCGTTTTTGGCCCCATCTATCTCTCAATGGTGAAGAAGCACTAAAAAAATTCTCAGATCCGGATCTTCACCACAATCCAATCAATTCGTTCTTGTCACACACCCAGCCTTTCCACCAAATTTCGTGTGAATACATCCACTATGTTTTGAGATATCTTGCTCGCAGACAAACAGACAGAAGTGAAAACATAACCTCCATGCACATTCAGTGACAATGGTAACAAATGTGCAGCACATTTGATGTGTTTATCCATCAATAAATTTATCAATAAAGAAATGTGTTTAATCGCATCTCTAACCTAAAAATTAAAAAAACCCAGTTTTCTATGAGTGTTTACTTTCCATCAATCAGTCTTTTTTCCAACTTCAGTGCCAAATCACCCCTCTCACCCCTCCCTCTCAAAGCAACCATCCCACTCTTCTCCCTCCAAGCTTACCTCTCACCTTTCTCAAAAACTACCCCCCTCACCTTTCTCCCTCAACTCTCCCCACTCACCCTTCCCCCACCATTCACCCCCTCACTCCCCCTTCTCAAAGTTGCCCCTCCTCTCATCCACAAAGCTGCCTCCTTCCACTGCCCTCTCACCTATATCTCATCACTCCACCTCCTCAAATCCTCAACTGCCTTCTGCCCCCTCTCTTTCCCCCGCTCTCCCCCAGCACCACAGAGCCTTTTCTTCTCCTCATCCAGCCCCCTCCCTGAGCTATTCTGCAATCTCCCACACTCTTTCAACAACTCTCCTTACCTTCCTCTCTCCTCCCTTGTCCTACCCTCACCCTCCCCTCCCACCCCCTGCACCCAAAGCCTCCTCCCCTCCCTCTTCATGAACAGTGTGGACCTCAAATATCCAGGGCCTTCGCTCAAACCTTTTCGATCTTTCAATACAGGTTGCCACTGACAAACCAGACATAATCAGCCGAACAGAAACTTTCCTCCCTCAAGACGTCTCTGACTCCCAAGTATCTCTCCCTGGTTACTCCCTCCTCCGGTTTGACAGACCTGAGCCTCGCCCTGGTGGAGGAGTTGTTCTCTTCATCAAAGACTCTATTCCTCACTCTCCATGCACTGCCCTCACTCCCCCACACCCCCAGGAATACCTCTGGCTTCGGCTTCCCCTCCACTCCCACCTCATGTCAACATGTGTACTGTACCATCCACCAAACATTGATGACTCCATTAACACCTCACTATCCGAAAACATGGAGCAACTTCGATCTTCTCATCCAAACTCTCTCTTCCTCATATGTGGTGACTTCAATTGTCATCATGCCAGTTGGCAAGGTGTGGGTACCTCTCTCACCTGTCATGGCACTTCAGCAAACGCTTTCTGCGACTCATTAGGACACTCGGTTTCCCAACCCGGATCTCAACCAACGATACTCCATCTTTTCTGGATCGTATTTTGACAAATTTCCCAGAAAATATCTGCTGCTCTTCATCTGCTCGAATCGGTACTTTTGACCACGTGCTTGTCAAAGTGGACATCTCTCTCACTGTTATCAGAGAACCACCTCAGCGCCGTCGAGTCTGGCGTTTCACTCAAGCCGACTGGCAGAGTCTCCAAGCAGCAATCAAACTTCCAGACTGGTCTCCCATCGCTACTTTCTCCAACATCAACTCGTCCTGGGAATTCTTTCAAAGAAACTTGCTCTCCCTCATGCACAGATTTATCCTCTCTCGTCTTCAGTTGTCCTACCCTTCCTCCCGCACATGGTTCACTGAAGCTTGTGGTGAGGCAGTTGTCCTGAACCAACTTGACTTTGCCTCGTGGAAAGCAAACCCAACTGAGGGTAATCTCAGTTCCTTCCATAAAGCTCAGAACAAGTGTGTATCAACCCTCATGAGAGCCAGAAAACAACATCTTACGAAGCTCAAGTCTGAACTTTCAAACCTCTCTCCCTCCTCGAAATCCTGGTGGCATCAAATCAAATCTGTTTCTGGTGTATGTTTCCCCTCCACCCCCCCCCCCACCGTTAGCTCAAATGGCCGCACTGCTGATACCGCACGTGAAAAGACTGAATGCCTAAACTCGGTGTTTGCATCGAAATATTGTGTCCAAAACCCATTGCTTTCTGTACCCACCTTACCCAGTCGCACCCAACTGTCCCTGGACTCTGCGTCCTTTTCTCCTTAGAAGAAGTTGGAACTTCTCCTTTCTCCTTACATTTCCACCTGGCTTCCAAAGCCAGTCGTCGACTGGGAATCCACCGTTGTGCAAAGTCCTTCCTCGGCCCACCTGAGCACCTGACCACTTACAAAGCTTTGTTCCGCAGCCTGATGGAGTGCTGCTCTCCCCTCTGGGCTGGTGCTCCTGCCTCCCACCTTTCTCGGCTTCACGCTGTGGAAACCAAGGCATTTCGGATCATTGGCATCTCCCGCGATGAGGCTGAGTCTTTGGGCCTCTCCATCTCTCACCGCAGGCAGGTCGGTGGTCTTTCTGTCTAGTACTGTCTCCTCTCCAGTCTCACCCCCCCACCCCCACTCTGTATGCGATATGTCCCCACCTCATTTCCGCAGGGCGCTCAAGGTCCGCCAACAACCCCCTTCTGTTAAAACTATCAAAATCACGAATCACTGCTCACCTTCACTCTTTCATTCCTCTTTTTTCCCCGCCTTTGGAATAAACTCCCTCACTATTCAATCCCATTCTTCCCTCCAGGCCTTCAAAACAGCTGTTCACCACCACCTCTTATCATCCCCCATCCAAATCCTCGAAATTTTCTACCCCCGCTAATCCACCCGAAGCCCACCTCCTTCAAATTCCCTGCTTGTAAGTCCCTGTAATGTCCATATTGTATTCCCCATGTTCCCCGCCCCATCCCTCTCCCTCACACAGATCTCCTAATGTCTCTGTTCCCAACTGTTTTGTCCTTCCCACTCCCACCCCTCTTGTCTCATGCCCTTCTTGCTGTGCATTGTGTGTTCGCTCTCATATGAGCCTCGACAAGGTATACAAAAAACCCCCCCAAAAAACAGCTCATTGTGGTATGTTGTAACCTTTCAAGAGACGAGACAAAGTAAATAATTACGGTGATGGATTGTATCATTCTGCTGCAAAAACATCAAATGGATTATTGCACATCAAATAGAGTTTCCAAACTCAGGGAATAACCTTGCATGAAGCCATGAAAAACACAGGAAAAAAACACATGGAATTGCATGGGAGTTGTGAAACCAGAGAAAACAAGTACGGTAAGTAAGTAAATAAAAAGAGTGAGTGAATCAGTGTGTGGTATCGGTGAATGTTATACTGTACACCCAAATTTGAAGGCTCTACTTTTGGTCATAAAGACACCTTAACAAATGTAGCATTGTAAATGTAGCACACCATGAGTATGGCCCCAATGGTAACAAAGGCGGGTGAATATAGTCAGTCGATAAAGGCAAAGTAGTTCATTTGGTACAGCAGCGAGTGATCAAATAAACGTGTTGATATGTAAAAATGAGAAAGCAGCCATCGATAACGTATGCAAACATGGCAGAAATGTTAACCTCACCTTTCCGTCCCAAAATGCATCATGCGCACTCTCACAACCCCCCTTACCCACACATCCCCTCTCACTTGGGGGCACATCGTGAAAAGTTAACCCCAAACTTGGGACTACAGAGGACACTGCGACAATAATGAAGGAAGCCAAATGAGATCTCTGTTCAGCCAAAGATAACTCGAACACTATTAAGTCTAATACAACGTAATGCTGTTCCACAAAATGCTGTTTGTTTCATCGAATTTGACATGATGGGATTGTATCACCGAAAGTGTTATTTGCCTTCGAGATTCGTCTTATGTTATTATCAGATGTTTGTCTTAATGCAACTCGATTGTCCACACACGAACAACAGAAACAACTAAAAGAACACACAAATCGTAGGATTCCTTACATCTGAAAAAGGATTCAGGTGATTTCTAAAATTTCTTCACATTTGGGGATGAGGAAGGTGTTGCCTTTTGTGAGCCATTCATCCATTACCCCCTCCCCTTGGATAAGTTCGTTCAATGCTCAAGCGGAGTGATTGTGGAGCCCATTCAGTTGCAGTAACCAGAAGTTGGCAATTCCATCTGGGTTGGTGCTTTTTTAACTTTGGCATTTTTGTGAGTTTATTTATTTGATTTTTTCTTCATCAATTATCACTGGGGCATTTCCTTTCGGTGTTGCTTTTACTTTTCCAGGTGTTGCATCTATTCCGCCTCCTTATTATGTTATTTTGTGTCTTCATAGACACCCTTCCGGAAATTTTCAATTTTATCGTACTGGGGGGGATGGGGGTGGGGAGGGGGGGGACAAGGTGTCGTGCAGCAGACGGCGGTCTCCTTGGGTTAACCTGAGGTGGTCCCTTTGGATGGGTGCCTGGAATGTCCTATCCCTAAGAGAGGATGATCACCTGTCTCTGTTATCATCTGAGCTCAAGCGTTTGGACATCGGTATAGCAGCACTCTGAGATTCGGAGACCGGATTGCGGTGAGATAATGGTAGGTGGTTACACTTACTATTGGTCTGGTCGCTCTGATGGTTACCATGCCCAAGGAGTTGCTGTAGCTGTGTCCAATAAGCTGACTCCAATGATAATTGAGGTAATACCGGTCAACGAGCGTATTATGAGACTAAGGATTCGTCACTCCTTAGGTGTCATTTCCCTGGTCTCTGTTTATGCTCCGACTGAGGCGAGTGATCTCACTGTGAAGGACACATTCTCCGCCACACTCGAGTCTGTGGTTGATCAGTGCCCTAGATGAGATACACTTCTAGTCTTGGGGGATTTCAATGCATCGACTGGAGCTGATAGAGATGGTTATGAGACGTGTGTTGGTCCCCATGGATCTGGAATTGTGAACCTGAATAGCACTAAGTTCCTTGACTTTGCAAGAAGTCATTGACTTAGGGTGGCTGGTTCATGGTTTCAGCACCCACAAGCTCATCGCTGGACATGGTGTTCCAACGTAGGCAGTGTGGCAAAGGAGATTGACCATGTCCTCGTTGATGGTCGCTGGAGGTCCAGAACTGCAGGGTCTACGGGAGTGCTTAGTTCCTCAATACTGACCACCGGCTTGTTGTAGCAACTCTGATGTTGCACCTTAAACCCAGGAGAATGGTACCAGCCCAGCCTAAGCTGGATGTTGGCAAGCTCAAGGATGAGAGGGCAGCTGAGGAGTTTGTGAACAAGGTGAGTGGAGATTTGGGGGGTCTGGGTGCTTTGGGAGGTCCTGAAGAGTTGTGGAGTGCCTTCAAGACCACCGTTCTTGATGTTGCCGGTGAATGTCTTGGAACTCACCGCAGGGCAAAGAAGAATTTGTCTCTCAAGGGACACTGGATACCATTAACCAGAGTCGCAGGGCCAGGCTGAATGGCAGAGCTGAGCTGTTCATGGGCTGAGGCGTAAAACTGTACGTGCGCCAAGGGTGGACAAGGAGGCCTATGTGCGAGGAATCTGTGAGGGGGCAGAGCATCACCTGTGGTCAAGTGATTCTCGTCCTGGTGAATTCGTGCATTGCGTTCATCCAAGCCCATCCCTCGGTGTATGCAGTAAGAGCAGAGGGTGGTAGGCTGTAGACAGAGGAGTCTGAAGTGAAGGTCCGCTGGGCCAGTTACTTTGAGCGGTTGTACCAGGCTGATCCACAAGCTGTCGAGTTGGACATCAGGGGTGTTACAATCCCTGTTGCTAACCCTCCAATCAACTGTGGTCCACCTTCGCTTGTGGAAACACAGACTGCGGTGAACCAGTTGAAATGGGGTAAAGCTCCAGGGATCTGTGGCATCCATGCTGAACTTCTCAAGGCTAGTGGAAATGCTGCACTCGCGTCGTTGCATGCAGTTCTGTGTTCTGCCTGGAACACAGGCATCATCCCAACAGACTAGAAGAGGGGCCTTGTTGTCCATCTCTGGAAAGGGAAGGGTGATCGCCAAGACTGCATCAACTACCGAGGGGTGACGCTGCTCTCAGTGCCGGGCAAGGTCTTTGCTTGGATAATTCTTGATCGGGTTCGCCACCCTCTGCTTGAGCACCAGCATCCAGAGCAGTCAGACTTTACACCAAAGAGGTCAACGATTGACCGTATCCTTGCTCTTCAGGTCCTCACCGAACGCAGACGAGAGTTTCGGCAGGGGCTGCTTGCAGCCTATGTTGATCTCTGTAAAGTATTCGATTCAGTGAATCGGGATGCCCTCTGGAGGATTCTTGGTCTTCGTGGGGTGCCACCAAAACTGATCGATCTGATGTCTGAACTCTACTCTGGTACCATCTCTGACTTATTTCCAGTTGTTACTGGAGTTCGTCAGGGATGTGTACTTGCCCCCACACTTTTCAGAACTTGTATGAACTGGATTCTCGGGAGGATGTCGGAGAGATCAAGCTGCGGTGCATCGTTTGGGAATGTCAAGATCTCTGACCTTGATTTTTCAGATGATGCAGTCATCTTTATGGAGACTTTAGATATCCTTTTGGGGGCCCTCGTGGTGTTGAATGAGGAGTCGGAGCCGCTGGGATTACAGGTTTCCTGGGTCAAAACTAAGATCCAGGCTTTCAATGACATCTTGGATGCTGCTGTAGTGTCTGTGCCTGTTTATGGTGAGGATGTTGAGGTCATGGAGAGATTCACTTGTCTTGGCAGTGATATTCATGTCTCTGCTGGCTGTGAGTCAGACGTCAACAAATCACATGGCGTAGGCTATTCATAGGCTGCGGCTCGACGATTCAAATCATAACCGCACTAGACATCGAAGTGTAAAGCCGCTGTCACACCTTGACGTTTTAGCCAGCGTATGCCGACGTATGAAAACTTTGCCGAACCAAACTGGCACACGTCGAATACGTTATGGGCAAGTTTTGTATACGTTAAGAGCACGCTGGCATACGTCGTAGTATGCTGGCATACGTCGTCATACGCCGAGTATGTCGAGAAATTTTCAGCATGTTGAAAATTTCTCGACGTACTCGGCGTATGACACACGTTCCACATACGCTGGCCATAAATTGTAGGCAAGTTATGCGATCGTTGACACACGTTACTTGTACGTTACTCATAAGTCGAAACACGTCGAGGTAATGGTTAGCGTCAGTGTTCCAGACTCCCTGTTTTTTTTTTTTTCTTCGGTATGACGGTGATGTTGACACTTCGATTTCTAGTGCGGTTATGATTTAGATCGTTGAGCGGCAGCCTATTAATTATATTATATTATAACCGCACGAGAAATCGAGGTGTCAACATCACCAGCATACCGAAGAAAAAGAAAAAAAAAACCAGGGAGTCTGGAACACTGACGCTAACCGTTACCTTGACGTGTTTCGACTTGTGAGTAACTTACAAGTAAGGTGTGTCGACGTGTGTCAACGATCGCGTAACGTGCCTGCAACACGCTACTCATAGGTTAGAAATAAGTTTCGGGTGTGCTAAACATTACCTCAACGTGTTTCGACTTTTGAGTAACTTACAACTAATGTGTGTCGACGTGTGTCAATGATCGCGTAACGTGCTTACAACTTATGGCCAGCGTTATGCGGAACGTGTGAGTCATACGCTGCCATACGTCGAAAAATTTCAAGCATGGAAAATTTGTCTAACACCCTGGCGTACTATGCCGAATGCCAGCGTACTACGACGTATGCCAGCGTACTACGACGTATGCCAGCGTGCTCTTAACGTATACAAACTTACCCATAATGTATTCGACGTGTGCCAGCGTTTTAGCCAAATTTTTCATACGTCGGGCATACGCTGGCTAAATCGTCAAGGTGTGACAGGGCCTTCACCAAGAAACTTGGTGAGGGAGACGGTTTAGTCGCCAACAACCCAACCATGGAACAGGTTCTTACAGGTTTACATGCTACCTTTCGCAAGTCACTGATCTAATCTGACTTGACCTGACACTTGATGAGAGTGCCAAAATCAAGTGTCCAAACATAAAAAGAAAGAATGATTTTATTGCGGTATTCCCTGCATTTTTTTTGCATCACCATGGTGATGGAACACACCGTCCAAGGATGCCACGGAGGAATGTTGCAGAGACATTCAGCTTGGTGAACGAAACTTGCTTTGACCCATCCCCTTTGACATGCCAGGGGATCGAATTGAGTTATTCTGGAATTGGAAATTATGCTTTGCAGAGGGTGTGATCTACCCAGTAAGGCATACCTTCTTCATCATTATCAATAATTAAAACCGTGCAAAATGACTCGTACTCGACTCTGCTGCATTTATCGTTAGGTTGCTGATTGAACCTACATCAGATATGGAATCGTGATCTCTCACAGCCTATCAAGGTAAATCGTTGCTCATAGAAATAAGTTCCAGATCCATCCTTTAACACCCATCTTCAACTTGGCATCATAAATTGTCACGCTTCACATTGCCTATGCCCTATAGCAACCCGTTGAAATGTAAACAATAGTTTTATTTTATGTGGGATGCTCCTGTGTGTGTTATTATTTTTTTTTTATTAATATCTACGTATTCGACCTTGTGCCACTCTCATCCTAACATCCTGTATTTGTGATTTTTCTCATCTTTGCAGGTTTTTTGTTCTTTTCTTGTTGCTTTCTTCCGAATGTTAACCTGAGAGCAAAATAAGCACTAATTGCACATTGCGACAGCTTTTGTTTGTCGGCAAAGCCACCTGGTTACCTTTGAAGGGGGCTAAACTGTAATGGAGAGGTGTGAGAACAAAAATAAACGTTCCATCATGTTAAGGTTCTGCTACTATCTACAAGTATGACAAGATAACAATGGTGGAGTAGTTTATATCATCATAAGGAGTCGATACATTATGTTGACGGAGAGATTAGGTTGTCTGAAAACCTGTCTGGTTTTTAAAAACTTCATTGACAACCAATCCATCCATCCATCCATCCATCCATTTTGGGGCCATACTCTGTACCAGAGTGTTGGTGCTGTGCCTAAGCAGTCTTCTTGGCTATTTGGCACAATACTGGACGGGTCGCCACTCCAACACAGGATACCAGCAAGTTGGCACTCATTTTGCCGACCTCGGAAGAATGACAGGCAGAATCAACCTCACCTGGTATTAATTCAGCAGCCAAGCGGGATTTGAACTCAGGATCCTCGGATCCCAAGGCCACCTCTCCACCCATTAAGCCAACACCAGGCATAATCAATCATTTGTGTTGAACAACATTGTGAGCACTGTGCACTTTATTTGTTGCCATTTTATTACCTCCACTACCGAAAGTGGATGGAGGTTAAGTTGTCACCCCTGTTTGTCTGTCTGTCCATTTGTCTGTGAGCAGGACATCTCAAAAAGTTGTGGACAGATTCGGACAAAATTTGGTGAACAGGCTGTGAGAAGGATGAACTGATGAGATTTTGCTGAAGATCTAGATCCAGATCGGGATACTATAATTTTTAAGTGATTCTTCACCATTGAGAGATATTGCCAAAAACGATAAACAGCACGATATCTCATCAAGTTGTGGACGGATTTGGACGAAACTTGGTGGACAGGTTGTGTGTATGACTCGGAAGAATTGATTCAATTTTGGTTATGGTCCGGATCTGGATCCGGCCTATCAGTGGGATGCAAAATGTAAACTGTTCAGTGTGGTAGAGGTATCCTCCCTACCAAGTGCCGTTCTAGTTTTCCTCTATACTCCTCATCCTCCTCCTTAATTTTCTTCTTCTTCGTCTTCATCTTCATCTTATTCTTCTTTTCTTCAACTTTGTCCCTTACCCGCTCACTCACTTGCTCTCATTCCTCTGTCTCATTTTTTTATTTTTAATGTTTCTCTTTCTGTGTGTGTTTTTGTCTTTCTCTCCCTTTTTTTCCTCTCCATTTCCTTCCACCCTGGCTCACTCCACCCTGTACAGGGGAAGCGTGGCATGAGGCAATTTTGGGACAGCAGGCGACGCGCGTGCCGGTCCAGCTGCAATTACACGGCCAATTTTTCCTCTCTTCCTCTTCTGCCCAGCAATTTGTGCACAAAATTGGTAAATGCGGCCTTTTGTGCTCTGCAGAGTGCATTGTAGCTCACAATCGCACCTACCCATCCCCTTTTTCCTCCATCGCTGTTGCTGTTCGTTTTGTGTAAGCACACCTGCAAGCCTGGAAGTGCAAATAAGCTCGTTGTAATCTAACTTCTTTTTTTTCTTTTTTTCACATGTCAAATTTTTTTGTTTGTTTTGTCGTGTCATTGTATTTTTATCATTACGGTATTTTTGAAATCGGATACCTACTTAAGAATATCTTCACAAACACTTCTGTTCTGTTGAAACTTTCTGGGAATGCATAAAATTTCACTTGTTTGGTGATTGCAAGCATAACTACCTGTACAGTCTTTAAACAAAGTATCGGCTGAAGGGTCATTGGGGATTCCACCCCCTTATAGTGGTGTTTCCACTACCCTCCAGGATTCTCTGCTGTCTGAGTATCGCTGTCCATTGTTCAGATAATCTTTTTGCGTTTACAGGACAGATAACAGGTTTTGTTCCCACTTTTGATCTCTCCAGTGTTGGTTCGATTTCCATCCCAACTATAAACTCGTGCCAGTACCTGAACCAAATTCGAAATTCCTGCTCCAACCTACAGGTCCACGCGACCGAGTGGAGAGCCGTCGACGTAGGGTCCTCAGCGACAAAAACCTCTTGGGTGGAACCAATGATCTGAAAACTGTGGCTTTGCCTGGATAAAGTAAACCCTTTAATACCTTAAAAGGTGTTGGAAGCTGTTTCCTTCTATTTATTGCCTGTGTGTTTTTTGAATGTCTTTCCATTTTTAATATAACTTGCATTTCAATTTATTCATAAACACTCCTTTTTTTTAAATATATCTTTTTTTGGACTGCCCTCCCCCCCCCCTTTTCATTTCCTCCTTCTTTACCTTTCCAAATTTTCATACCATCACTGAAGCATCGATCAATCCAAGTTGAGCACTCAAATTGGGTTCGTTGGGGGAGTGTAAATGTAGCAAGTAAAAGGAAACTCCTTCAGGGGTTAGTCGAGGTGAGGCGAGCACAATTGGCGTAATGTGTCGAGGCTTTTTGAGAGGCGCCGGGGTGATGCTGATAATTTTTGAGCAGTGTGGGCTCCATCGATTTAATACTGCAAGAGAAGTGTGGGGTCGATATCTGCCATGTGGTCTCTCTTGATTTGTGTTGGACTCGAACTGCAGGCATCCGGCTCCCTTGTAAATCACGCGTGGTTAAAGCAAAGTGTTTTTCTTTTACTTCGATGCAGACATTAACTGCAAGTACAGCTTTTGTATCCATAAACTATGGGAAATTGCACGGCTTTATGGAATGCTTGTAAAAGTAATCCTTCCTTTTTAGTCCTTGTTCACTTTTTGCTTTATGTAATAGAACAATTTTCTTATTATTATTATTACTATTTTTGGTTTTATTGCTCAGAGTGTGAATTATGTCAATGGATGTCACCTTGTCATTTGTAATTGTACAAGGTCTCAGAATTGTATTGTGGTGTTCTGTACAATACCATGCCTGGGGTTGTAAGCTGTGTTTTCATCAAGTGAGCTGAAATACGATAACTCTTACAGGTAACTGTTCTTTCTATTGGCATTACTGGCCTTGCAGCTAGGTCGTTTCATTGTCGGCAGACTGAAGCATGGACGGTGTTGTACACATATGGTACATGAAGGACATTAGGACATAATTGACGATTTTAATGTAGAATGTGGGATTCCACTTTAAGTGTGGAGATAATGTTATGAATTAGGCTGTAAAAGAATATTTCAGTCGTGTTACCGAGTCGTTTGATCGGCCAAGCCGGTCCATCGACCTTGGCTGCTCAGCTATGAACTGTGGAGCGTAGGGTCACTCGGAAGGGCAGTTGTCAGGGCAATGTGTGTATAAGGGGGTCAGTGGCGGTGATTGAATGGAGTACACGTCTGGCCATTAGAATGGGGTCTGAGGTTATTGAGGTAAAGTTCGGGGTTGGAGGTCGCAGGTTGTTTGTTAACCCCTGTAGGCTTCAAAAGCACACTCGTTAGCATGGGATGATTGACTGTTTACGTTCGCTTCTTTAAAAAATTGGTTTGCGTGTGGAGTACAGGTTGTGTGTCATTGCAAAGCGTGTGTTGCATCGGGGCTGGAAGACATATAATGTAATGCATGCTGAAAATTGTTGCATTAATGCAAGAAGTCAAAATGGATGTCATTATTTCCCATTAGGTAGAAAAGTATAAAATACCCACTTTTTTTTTTTTACTTGAAAGAAAACGAGGTTAAATAATGTTGGGTCTGTCATGCCATCACAACAACAATCATTATAATCGATGAACATGAATGCCCATCTTTTTATACCTTATCCAAACCTCTCTTACAATCCATGACAAACAATTTCACATCCTTTTGGGGTGTGTGTGTGTGTGTGTGTGTGTGTGTGTGTGTGTGTGTGTGTGTGTGTGTGTGTGTGTGTGTGTTCGTTCGTTCGTTTTTAGGCAGGTTTCACAAGGTGGAACTGAGCTCTCCTCAGTCTCGAAGTATCCACCTCCGTTTCAGTAAGGGATCATGATTCATAGACCAAATTGTGAAGTTTTCTTGTTCTTCAAGTTTAGTTCCAAGCATTATTTTAAGGATCGTCACCGAGCACCGGAATGCTTCAAACTACAGTTATTTTGTAGTAATATTCCCAGGGATGTTTTTTTTAATAATACCTCCATGAGGTTCTTCCTCATCATTCCTGTTGCTCCAGCTATCACTGGTGCAATTTTGGCATTCTTCAGCTTCAGTGATCTTTTCACTTTATTCTTGAGGTCTTGGTATTTAGTCATCCTCTTGATTTCTGCATTGTTTAGTCTAAAATTGCTTTGTGCAGAAACCTCAATTAGCAATGACATTTTTTTTTTGTACCCAAGTATGATATCCGGGCTCATTGAGATCGTTCGGTCGTATGTGAGCGTTTCTTGCTTGTTTTCAACTATTGCATTTGGTTCATGTTTCCATGAGTTTCTGAAACTGGGATATTGAAATTTTTTACAGATGTGCCAGTGGATTACTCTACATACTACATTGTGTTTCTGTGTGTACAGCTGTTCTGACACGAGTTTTTTGCATCCCGATAGGAAGTGGCTCATGCTTTCTGTTTCAACCTTGCAAAATCTACACCTGTCTGATTGATTCAGTCCTGTCATTTTCCTGAAGCCATTGGTGTCATGTCCCTGGTTTTGATAATTTGTAATTGTGTGCACGTAAGTGTATGTATGTGTGTATATACATGTATATATATATATATATATATATATATATATATATATATATATATATATATATATATATATATATATATATATCTTCTTCTTCTTCTTCTTCTTTCAGCTGCTCCCGTTAGGGGTCGCGACAGCGGATCATCCGTATGATCCGCATCATGATTTGGCACATGTTTTACGCCGGATGCCCTTCCTGACGCAACCCTGGTCGCCTCTTACGACACAGGGATATGGTACACCTATTGTAACCGGGGTATACACCGGCCCAGTACACTGGTACTCACTTCGCCGACCTCGGAAGGATGACAGGCTGAGTCAATCCCCTGGTGTATTAATTCAGTGGCCCAACAGGGCTTGAACTCAGGACCTTTTGGATCCCAAGCCACTGCCCTAACCACTGTGCCAACACCAGGATATATATATATATATATATATATATATATATATATATATATATATATATATATATATATGTAGAAATATGTGTATATATATATATATATATGTATATTTATATATGTATATGTATTTATATATGTATATGTGTATATATATATATATATATATATATATATATATATATATGTATATTTATATATGTATATATTTATATATGTATATATGTATATATATATATATATATATATATATATATATATATATATATATATATATATATATATGTATATATGTATATGTCCGTCCACAACTTTTTGAGATATCCTGCACACAGACAAACAGAGACAGTGGTGAAAACATCACCTCCGTCCATCGCAGATGACGGAGGTAACGGATACAAAACTGAAGACAAAGACTTGGAGATAATGGTTGTTGATAGCGTGGTTGTTGATGTTGACAGCTCAAAATATAAATGATGGCATGGAAGATTAAAAGAAAAAGAATAAACTACAACAAAGTCAAATAATGGGAGAGAACGAAACCACATGTTTGAAAATAACCCGAAAAGGTTCTACCGAGAACCAGGGAAACAAGAACAAAATCTATCAAATCCCCCCGTCTGCCCCCCCCCCCCCAGGTCATGTATGGGAGCATGCGCCAGAACAGCACGTCGCTGCGTCCACTTTCCGCCGGTACTCCAGGGACCTCCATCTGGCCATCCCCCAGGCATATGCCGCGCGCTATGCATAAGTTAGACGATCGTTGGGCAAAGGTTGTGAACGCCGCCAACACACTCAGCATTCGTTGGTATCAGTTATCTATATGTGATTGAAACGATCTGTGTACGTTACTAATACGTTATGCATACGTCCAACACTTAAAAAAACATCAATAGTTCAGCATACGCCAGCATTTTACATACATTTTGAGACCTTGCCATACACTGGCTAAAACGTCAAGGAGTGACAGCCCCTTGAGGAGGGTGTATGATATGGACACCCAGCAGGATGAAGGACAAAACCTGTCAAAGGGTGGAGGAGCTCCTTGTGAGCCAACGGCCATCCATATCTAGTGCCCAACTGAGTCTGCGGACGTCATCCTGCAGTTTGGTTACTTTTTATTCGGAGGTTGGTAGCAGGATTTGCACTCCAGTCACTGTAAAACCCTTCATTCCGCAAAACATTCAAAAAGCATTAACAAAAACATCTGAAAACCCTCTCCATGGGTGCATGCACAAAATTTGGCAACGAACTCAGCGTACTACGACGTATGCCAGCGTGCTTCAGCGTGCTCTTAACGTATACAAAACTTACCCATAACGTATTCGACATGTGCCAGCGTATTCGCCAAATTTTTCATGCGTCGGCATACGCTGGCTAAAACGTCAAGGTGTGAAAGCGGCTTGTTATCTCTAAGTTATTGAAACGTTCTGTGTATGTTACTAATACATAATGCATACGTCCAACTTGTTATGAATACACTATTATATGCCCAAAACTGAAAAAAAAAATCAATAGTTCAGCGTACGCCAGCATTTTAGATAAATTTTGATATGTTGCCATACGCTGGCTAAATCGTCAAGGTGTGACAGGGGCTTTACACTAAATGTCCGTATAGCTGATGCTGCATGTGAAAAGGCTGAATCCCTAAACTCCATGTTTGCTTCTAAATATTGTGTCCCAAATCCAACACTTTCTGTACCCACCTTACCCAGTCACACCCTGCTGTTCCTGGACTCTGTGTCCTTTTCTCCTGACAAGGTGGAGAGCTTCCTGTCAAACATCGACTCTGATTCTGCAACTGGTCCAGACGGCATCAGCCCACGTGTCCTAAAAACCTGCTCTGCTGCACCTGCTCATCCTCTCTCTGTTCTATTCACCCTTTCATTTGCCCAAGGTCTTCTGCCATCTGCTTTGGAATCAGCAAACATTACCGCCCTGCATAAAAAGGTGCAAAAAACAAATACAGACCAATCAGCAAGGTTATGGAATCCATAATCGCATACGACATTAAATCCTTCCTCTTCTCCAATGACCTGTTTTCTGATCATCAATTTGGATTCCACCGAGGTCACTCTACCCTGGAATTTCTGCACCTACTATCCCAACAATGGATGGAGGTCCTCAATGCCAGACATGAGATCAGAGCCATCTCACTTGACATATCGCATGCTTTCGATACTGTCTGGCACCCTGCCCTGCTCACAAAGCACTCTTCCTATGGTATCCAAGGCCATCTTCACCGACGGCTCGCAGACTTCCTCTCCTGTCACAGTCAACGTGTGGCCCTTAATGGATTTCTCTCATCCCCTCTTCTTGTACAGGCTGGAGTTCCTCAAGACAGCATTCTGGGCCCTGTTCTTTTTCTGGTTTTCATCCACGATCTATCTAACTCTGAAAAATCTTCTTCATCTCTTTGCTGATGACTCCACCCTCTGCCGTACCATCTGCCATCCCTCAGTTTGGCAAGCAGCAGCTTCTTCGCTGTTTGCAGATCTGGATAAAATCACAAACTGGCCCAACACGTGGAACATGTCTTTCAATCCTGACAAATCTCAATCTCTCAATATGTCTCTCCAAAACGAAAATCTGGAAATGCCTCCCCACCCCCACCTCATCTATTTTCTCAGCAATCCTCTTGAAGAAGTCCTTTCATTCAAACTTTTGGGTGTCACTATCTGCCATTATCTTTTTCTGGGAAAGCCAAATCTCCAAGCTGGCCTCCAAAGCCTGTCGCCGATTGGGCATGTCCTTCATTGACACACCTGAGCTCCTGACCATGTACAAAGCTATCATCAGTAGCCTGATGGAGTACTGCTTTCCCCTCTGGGCTGGTGCTCCTGCCTCCCACCTTTCTCGGCTTCACGCTGTGTAAAACAAGGCATTTAAGATCATTGGTATCTCCTGCGAGGAAGCTGAGTCTTTGGGTCTCTCACTGCAGGCAGGCTGGTGGTCTTTCTGTCTTAAACAGTCTCCTCTCCGGCCTCCCCCATTCTGTCTGCTCTTTGACCGGCCGATATTTCCATAAGGCGCTTAACAACCACTTGCAACCCTCTTCTGGTAAAACGACCAAAATCAAGAATCACTGCTCACCTTCATTCGTTCATTCCTTTTTCCCCACCTTTAGAACAAGCTCACACACTCTCTTCAATCCTAATCTTCCCTCCAGGTCTTCAAAACACCTCTTCACCCAATCTCTTCTCTTCCCCCATCCAAAACCTTGATCTTTTCAACCCCCGTTAATCCACTCAAAACCCACCTCTTTAAATTCCATGCTTGCCTTCCCGAAAGTAACTGCAGTGCCCACTTTGTTCACCCCATGGACCCCGCCCCATATCTATAGTATATATATATATATATATATATATATATATATATATATATATATATATATATATATATATATATATATATATATATATATATATATGTAGATATATATATATATATATATATATATATATATATATATATATATATATATATATATATATATATATATATATATATATATATATAGTAGATATATATATATATATATATATATATATATATATATATATATATATATATATATATATATAGTAGATATATATATATATAGTAGATATATATATATATATAGTAGATATATATATATATATATATATATATATATATATATATATATATATATATATATATATATATATATATATATATATATATATATATATATATATAGTAGATATATATATATATATATATATATATATAGTATATATATATATATATATATATATATATATATATATATATATATATATATATATATATATATATATATATATATATATATATATATATATATATATATATATATATATATATATATATATATATATATATATATATATATATATATATATATATATATATATATATATATATATATATATATATATATATATATATATATATATATATATATATATATATATATATATATATATATATATATATATATATATATATATATATATATATATATATATATATATATATATATATATATATATATATATATATATATATATATATATATATATATATATATATATATATATATATATATATATATATATATATATATATATATATATATATATATATATATATATATATATATATATATATATATATATATATATATATATATATATATATATATATATATATATATATATATATATATATATATATATATATATATATATATATATATATATATATATATATATATATATATATATATATATAGTATATATATATATATATATGGTGGATACATATATATATATATATATATATATATATATATATATATATATATATATATATATATATATATATATATATATATATATATATATATATATATATATATATATATATATATATATATATATATATATATATATATATATATATATATATATATATATATATATATATATATATATATATATATATATATATATATATATATATATATATATATATATATATATATATATATATATATATATATATATATATATATATATATATATATATAGTAGATATATATATATATATATATATATATATATATATATATATATATATATATATATATATATATATATATATATATATATATATATATATATATATATATATATATATATATATATATATATATATATATATATATATATATATATATATATATATATATATATATATATATATATATATATATATATATATATATATATATATATATATATATATATATATATATATATATATATATATATATATATATATATATATATATATATATATATATATATATATATAGTATATATATATATATATATATATATATATATATATATATATATATATATATATATATATATATATATATATATATATATATATATATATATATATATATATATATATATATATATATATATATATATATATATATATATATATATATATATATATATATATATATATATATATATATATATATATATATATATATATATATATATATATATATATATATATATATATATATATATATATATATATATATATATATATATATATATATATATATATATATATATATATATATATATATATATATATATATATATATATATATATATATATATATATATATATATATATATATATATATATATATATATATATATATATATATATATATATATATATATATATATATATATATATATATATATATATATATATATATATATATATATATAGTAGATATATATATATATATATATATATATATATATATAGTAGATATATATATATATATATATATATATATATATATATATATATATATATATATATATATATATATATATATATATATATATATATATATATATATATATATATATATATATATATATATATATATATATATATATATAGTAGATATATATATATATATATATATATATATATATATATATATATATATATATATATATATATATATATATATATATATATATATATATATATATATATATATATATATATATATATATATATATATATATATATATATATATATATATATATATATATATATATATATATATAGTATATATATATATATATATATATATATATATATATATATATATATATATATATATATATATATATATATATATATATATATATATATATATATATATATATATATATATATATATATATATATATATATATATATATATATATATATATATATATATATATATATATATATATATATATATATATATATATATATATATATATATATATATATATATATATATATATATATATATATATATATATATATATATATATATATATATATATATATATATATATATATATATATATATATATATATATATATATATATATATATATATATATATATATATATATATATATATATATATATATATATATATATATAGTAGATATATATATATATATAGTAGATATATATATATATATATATATATATATATATATATATATATATATATATATATATATATATATATATATATATATATATATATATATATATATATATATATATATATATATATATATATATATATATATATATATATATATATAGTAGATATATATATATATATATATATATATATATATATATATATATATATATATATATATATATATATATATATATATATATATATATATATATATATATATATATATATATATATATATATATATATATATATATATATATATATATATATATATATATATATATATATATATATATATATATATATATATATATATATATATATATATATATATATATATATATATATATATATATATATATATATATATATATATATATATATATATAGTATATATATATATATATATATATATATATATATATATATATATATATATATATATATATATATATATATATATATATATATATATATATATATATATATATATATATATATATATATATATATATATATATATATATATATATATATATATATATATATATATATATATATATATATATATATATATATATATATATATATATATATATATATATATATATATATATATATATATATATATATATATATATATATATATATATATATATATATATATATATATATAGTAGATATATATATATATATATATATATATATATATATATATATATATATATATATATATATATATATATATATATATATATATATATATATATATATATATATATATATATATATATATATATATATATATATATATATATATAGTAGATATATATATATATATATATATATATATATATATATATATATATATATATATATATATATAGTATATATATATATATATAGTATATATATATATATATAGTAGATATATATATATATATATATATATATATATATATATATATATATATAGTAGATATATATATATAGTATATATATATATATATATATATATATATATATATATATATATATATATATATATATATATATATATATATATATAGTAGATATATATATATATATATATATATATATATATATATATATATATATATATATATATATATATATATATATATATATATATATATATATATATATATATATATATATATATATATATATATATATATATATATATATATATATATATAGTAGATATATATATATATATATATATATATATATATATATATATATATATATATATATATATATATATATATATATATATATATATATATATATATATATATATATATATATATATAGTAGATATATATATATATAGTATATATATATATATATATATATATATATATATATATATATATATATATATATATATATATATATATATATATATATATATATATATATATATATATATATATATATATATATATATATATATATATATAGTAGATATATATATATAGTAGATATATATATATATATATATATATATATATATATATATATATATATAGTAGATATATATATATATATATATATATAGTAGATATATATATATATATATAGTAGATATATATATATATATATATATATATATATATATATATATATATATATATATATATATATATATATATATATATATATATATATATATATATATATATATATATATATATATATATATATATATATATATATATATATATATATATATATATATATATATAGTAGATATATATATATATATATATATATATATATATATATATATATATATATATATATATATATATATATATATATATATATATATATATATATATATATATATATATATATATATATATATATATATATATATATATATATATATATATATATATATATATATATATATATATATATATATATATATATATATATATATATATATATATATATAGATATATATATATATATATATATATATATATATATATATATATATATATATATATATATATATATATATATATAGTAGATATATATATATATATAGTATATATATATATATATATATATATATATATATAGTAGATATATATATATATATATATATATATATATATATATATATATATATATATATATATATATATATATATATATATATATATATATATATATATATATATATATATATATATATATATATATATATATATATATATATATATATATATATATATATATATATATATATATATATATATATATATATATATATATATATATATATATAGTAGATATATATATATATATATATATATATATATATATATATATATATATATATATATATATATATATATATATATATATATATATATATATATATATATATATATATATATATATATATATATATATATATATATATATATATATATATATATATATATATATATATATATATAGTAGATATATATATATATATATATATATATATATATATATATATATATATATATATATATATATATATATATATATATATATATATATATATATATATATATATATATATATATATATATATATATATATATATATATATATATATATATATATATATATATATATATATATATATATATATATATATATATATATATATATATATAGTAGATATATATATATATATATATATATATATATATATATATATATATATATATATATATATATATATATATATATATATATATATATATATATATATATATATATATATATATATATATATAAGTAGGGTAAGAATACTGATTCTGGCTCACTTTTCCCCATGTAAATGAATGGGGGATTTTCAGCGATTTATATTTTTTTTTCCCTAAAAATAAACCCCCCTTTTTATCCCAAGGTATATTTATTTGTCTCCCCTTTTAACTTGGAGGTTGAACCTCATTGAATTGAACACCTGAGGGTTGAACAGCTCACTCATTGAACCTATAAAGATTTGTTCATTCTCAAATTCCTTCAATAGTTTAATTTTCTTTGCACAATAATCTTCATCTAAAATATTGACAAACAAAACATTTGAATCTTTATATTTTTTAAGATACCCCATTTGTGCCATTACGAAATGATAAACTTCTCTTAATGCTCTTGTTTGACCACCTCCTGAGCCACAGGTTATTTTTTGTTAAGCCCCGCCCACTTTTCTTTAAGCCCCGCCCACTTTTGTTAAGCCCCGCCCACTTTCCATAAGGTAATTTTTCTAAGCCACGCCCACTTTTCCTAAGCTCCACCCACTTTTGCTAAGCTCCGCCCACTTTTCATAAGGTATTTTTCTAAGCCACGCCCACTTTTCCTAAGCTCCGCCCACTTTTGCTAAGCTCCGCCCACTTTTCATAAGGTATTTTTTTCTAAGCCACGCCCACTTTTCCTAAGCCCCGCCCACTTTTGCTAAGCTCCGCCCACTTTTCATAAGGTATTTTTTCTAAGCCACGCCCACTTTTCCTAAGCTCCGCCTACTTTTGCTAAGCCCCGCCCACTCTTACATCATTTCCAGTTCATCTCTGACTCACAAAGAAATCACTAGAAAATTACAGGATGTTATGGTTTTGAAAAATTTCCCAATGAAGGCTTGCCTAGGCTTGCCCAGGGAATTTCCAAAGGAAACCACACCCACCAGTCTTTCTCTATAAAAGCTTCAAACCCAGGCTCCATTTTAAACATTTGTTCTTGCTGACAATGGTGTTCTGTGTGCTTGTCTCAAACTCTCTGTCTTCTATGGAACTAAACCTTCAAGTTGATGAACTGGATTCAAACCTCTTATCTATTGAGGTAAGATTTTTTATTTTCCTATTTTCAAACTTTGATTGAAGCATACTCATTTAATAATTAAATAACTTAATTAATACATTATTATTTTCTCTCACAGGAAATTGTGTATGAAATACGAAATGAAAATACTGCTTTTGCTACAACTTGGGGCGAAATTGTTGGCTTGGTTGAAGACCTTATGAGCGACCAAGACCCACAGAAC
Organism: Eptatretus burgeri; assembly: GCF_056783735.1. NCBI lineage: Eukaryota > Metazoa > Chordata > Myxini > Myxiniformes > Myxinidae > Eptatretus > Eptatretus burgeri. The sequence goes on from NC_140969.1 coordinate 97,421,184, forward strand.
GAGTTCGTCCTTGATGACCCAACCAAAGAGTTATACCTTGGAGACCAGCAAAATCCTGAAAAAGAGTTTTACAGCAATAGTACTCATTGTGAGTTATCAAGACAATACCCACTGAACAAGTTATACCTTGATGAGCCAGAATACAAGTTTTACCTTGGAGACTCACAAATTTTGAAAAATCAGTAAATGAGTTCTGCCTTGATGGTTTAAATAACTACCTTGGAGACTCAGGAAAAGGGTTCTGCCAAGATGGTTCTAAATATGGGGCCTACCTTGGAGACTCACAAATTTTGAAAAAATCAGTAAATGAGTTATCCTTAAGAGACTTTGTAAGTTGGTTTTACTTTGAATACTTGAAATGTGGGTTCTGGATTGATAACTCACAATGTGATACATATCTTGGAAACTCAACGGGAATGTGGTTATACCTTGAAGACTTGGAAAGTTGGGTTTATGTTGGACACTTGAAACTTTTTTGGGGGCTTTTATTTATTTATTTATTTATTTATTATTATTATTATTTTATTTATTTATATTTTGGAGACTTTTGGAGTTGCTATCACTCTTTGGGATCTAAACCTATCGATGTAGTTCTTTGTCGGATGGTGCTTGATGGGAGCAAGATCAAGAAAGTTCTGGGAAGAAAGTGCAGGCTTACTCCCCCTTTCTACGTCATCAAACCTGAAAGCCTTAAAAGACAGAATTGGAAGAAAAAAAAAACGTAAAAATATATATATATAGGTGGAAATCTCATTTTGAAAAAGACATTGTGTTGGGCGAGGATTGAGTTAGGGTTGAGATTTTGAATGTGAGGGTTGGGGTTGAGATTTTGAATGTGAGGGTTGGGACACACACACACATACACATCAACAAACAAAAGTTAAGCCTTGACTATTCAGTTGAGGATTCTGTGTTTGGGGTTCACAGATCTAAGAACGTCCACCCCTTGACACACATTATATACTGTTATACACCTCGGACTTGGCCCTCGAGTGTCCACAACGGTGTATTATCTGCTTAGTTTTGTCTTTTGTAATTCCTGTGAATAAAATGAACCTAAAATCTCTTCCCCTTCCAAATCATATATTTTATAAGTCCAAGGAACTGTATCTATTACATCAACAATTTAAAAAGTTCTTTCGTCCATCGTTCAGTAAAACCCTTTTCAAAATGAGATTTCCACCTATATATTCTTACGATATCACCAACTTTGAACTTAGGTTTTCTGACATTAATCTCTTTTTCATATTTTAATTTTGTAAATGTTTCTGATGGCTTCATATTCGTTGACGTGTGAATCGTGTCATTATACTTATCCACAATATCCTGAATAAAAGATAACCATTGTTGTGAACCGAGTTGTGTGAATTTTTTATATAGTCTCTCTTTTAAGGTACGATTAAAACGTTCAACAACAACTGCCTTCCCTTCATTAAAGGTACTGTATAATGTAATACTGTTATTTTTTAGAAAATTCATAAATGTCTTGTTATAAAACTCTCTACCCTCATCAGTCCACAATTTCTTAGGTTTTCTCTTACTTTTATTAAATATCTGTTGAAAAGCTAACATAAGAGTATTACCTGTTTTGTTTTTTAAAGGAACAACCCACGCATATCTACTCCTCAAATCAATAACGGTTAAAGCATACTTGTACCCCTTATCATTATTGAGTTCAATCAAATCAGCAGACCAGATATAATCAACTTCCTTGGAATAAACTTTCCTTCTCTGAAACTTTGTGAATATTGGTTTATGTAATTCATCAGCTAATTGCTCTTCAGTCTTAATGGCATCATTAGAGCCTATAAGTTTTTTGAATTTCCAAGTCCAAGTTTCAATTTAGCACTAATCATCTTCTTCACGATGAACCTATCAACTTTTTCTCTCAAGGTTGGATTTTGTATCAGAGACAAATTATATAACATTTCTCTATCGGCTTCATGCTTTTCTTCCAACGTTGTGGTATTCCCATAATCAATATCGTGTCTCATGCACACTTCATCAACTCTATTGATTGGTTTACTCCAGGATTTAGGATTGTCTGCCTCATCTAATCTTTTATCTAAGTTTGTGCCTGGACCACAGAAAGAATAACCTGGAAGATGTAATTCCCCTGGTATTCCAGTAGTTGTAAATTTACTTCCTGATAAAAACTTTTGTATATCTCCTCCGAGTTTGTGTTTGGAGATAAATTGATTTTTTTGAACCACACACCGAACATATACCTTTTTGTATAACCCTGTTATTTTTACTTTTAATATATGAAATATTTTTAGTATTAGTTTTCTTTTTACATTTGAGACAATAACTCATTTATTTATGAGAAAAATTCCTGCAGAGTGCAAAAACCTTTTTAGTTTCCAACATGCACATTTGAATCTTAATTTTTAAAACATAAAGAATCCTTAGAAATGCCTTCACTCTCTCCTCCATTTATTTAAGAAAAAACTTGAATTAAAATCCATATCTTGTCGATGCTAATAGTCTTGTCGAAAGTATTGCAAATAGACTTGTCAATTCTTTGTTTTCCTCCTCGGTGGGTTGAGTTATTTTCTGTAATACCACCAATCTTTTTTGAATCTCACTGGTTTCCATATTTTGATATTTATTCATTCTCTCTCTTTCCTCCCTCTCTCTCTTCTCTCTTTCCTCCCTCTCTCTCTTCTCTCTTTCCTCCCTCTCTCTATTCTCTCTTTCCTCCTTCTCTCTCTTCTCCTTTTCCTCCTTCTCTTTCTTCTCCCTGTCTCTCTTCTCTCTTTCCTCCTTTTCCTCCTCTTCCCTCTCTTCTTCAACTCCTTCCTCATCCCTTACTATACTTGAATCGTTTACACCCCATAGAATATTATACATATATTCATCAGGATTTCTTGTTATTCCTGTATCCAAAATAATTTTTTTACAACAGGATACCAATAAAATTTCTTTTGAATTTCTAAAAGAGCCTTACCTTTTCTTAACCTTATAATTTTTTCATTATTTAACATTCTAATTAAATCTAAAGTTGTTGGTTTATCAACATCAGCATAATGCCAATCTTTTATTGAAAATACCTCATTCTTATGTTGTAGAACATATTTATTAAAATACCGAATACCCTTTTCTTGAAGGTATGCTTGAACACAGAAATGATAATTTTCTTGAAGCCTTCTTGCTGTCATTTATGTATTAGAAATATTTGTTAGAATAATATTATGGCACGAAACACCTCCCCATCTTCCCATAGTTAAATCATTTTGTATTTCCTTACTTATTATATATAATCCTGTTTTTTCTGTTTTCATGAGATAAACAAGGGCAAAACCATTATTATATTTACCCTTATTAAATTCTTTTATTTGTTGTTTACTAATCGTGGCTCCACAAAACTCATTCTCGATACCAAGTGGATAATATTCTTCCTTACGAGACTGATTTAATTGTTCCAGGTCTTCGAGGTTAATTTTAAATGACCAATTATACCCTAAATCATTCATATCATACCCCCATTGTTCTATTCTCATACAAACGATACGCCCTTCTTTATAAAAATTTATTTTAATTCGAACTGTGAATTCTGTATGACCTGGAGATAATATCAACACTTCTGTATCTTTAGAATACACAGCCGTTTTATTTAAGTATATATATTGTGATAAATCGCTTAATCTCACCAAGTCATTCGCGTCAGTCGGGCTTGGATAATTTTTTAATTTATAAGCATTTTTCATGTTAATATTTTTGTTTATATTATATTTATATCGTTCAGCCTGTGCCTTTGTGTAATAATTTGATAAATCAATATCCAGTTCTTGAGATACACCAAAGATAGAACCATCTTTACCAACATAAGTCATTTATATTAGATTAAAAATAATATCATAAAATTTTTTATTTTTGTTGAGTTGAAATAACACATATAGACATAATTGACCACAACACTTGGAATTTAATTCTTGGACTTGAAATGTTTGATAAACACCATTCTGTAAGAATTTTATGACTTCAACAGGTGGTGGAAGACCAAAACTATCAAAATAATATTTGTCTTGACTATTAAAAATACAAACCCAATGAGAACCGTTCCCATCATTATCTTCTAAGTTCATAATAATATTCTTTGTATGTTTCGACACATTTGTTAATTCATCTCTCATACAAATAACCACATTATGAATTTTTAATTTCTTACAATATTTGGCAAGTTGTAAATTTGATGTTGTATTCTTTCCAAATTCTTTCAACCACTCATCAATGCTCATTTATTTATTAGAAAGATATAATCCATTACCTCTTTTCGTTAATTTTACACCTGCTTGTGCTATAGAAGAAAGCATATCTCCAACTAACAATCTCGCTTTATCAGGCAGACCTTCAAGTTTTTCAGCAAAATCTACAATTACACCACTTCCACTAATTTGTTTCTCCAACTCTTTGTTATGTCTTTCCAATTCTTTTTGAGCCTGGAGTTGAGCCTTCCTTTCGTTGGCAGTTTTGACCGCTGTTGAAATACCACCCGTCAATGCTCCAACCGCACTTAAACCAGCAAATAAAGGAATTAGAAATGGGAGAAATCCTCCACTCGTCTCTCTTATTGAATATTTTTTCAACATTGGTTTTGTCATTTTAATTTTAAGTGAGCCAGTGTCATTCAAGATTTTAACCTGTTCTCTTGTGAGCAAAACATCAATTCTTACTGCTCCTTTTCTCTGAATTGTATTAACGTTAATCGTACAAGGCTTTTGATTTTGAACACAAGATGATAGTTTATGAAGATTGATTTGATTAACATATACCCCAGTTGGTACTTTGCCACTCATTTATTTAACAAAAAAATTATGTGAGACTAATCATCACACCATTATCTGTATTAATCTGCAATTCTGTTTCTTCCAAAAGCAAACAATATGTATCAACTTCTTCACTCTCTCCTCTTTCAATGTATAGGGAAGTATCCACTCGATTAGACTTTATAGTTTCTTTTTGAGCGCTCAGGTCAAACGTATAGATTGTATACAAACTTTTAAATGCTGTCATATCCAAAATAGGTTCTTTATTTCCATTACTTTCACACACCTTTTGGTAAGACTTGTATGCTTCAGCAAAATCATTTTTTCCCAATTAATTTCCAATCTATCTCGTGGATAAAATGTTCCATCTAGAGAAACGCGAAGTTGTTTCACCTTAGCATTATCACTCAATGCATTATTCTTATCAGTCGCAGTATCACCATCTGGCTTTTTAAAAATCATCCACAGATATCGTGGCTTTCCTTCCAGAACACCCAAATTCCACGTGTAAGTAGTTTGATTGAGTTTAACGTGTTGACATCTTCTTTTGAGGTATGATACACTGAGTGGTCTCTTTGAGTTAAGTCTTCGATTCAACATCTCTTCTGTTTTAAGATTAGGAGTATATTCACTGATATACCAACTCATCTCCTCAATTACAAATTTATTCTGATCACTAAAAGCATTACCAACACCAAAAAGCAATCTATTTTCATTATCATTCCTTTGTAGTTGAAATCTAATTTTAAGACCATACAGAACTTTATCATAATCACAAAATCCAAATATACCTTTAAGAGGAACTGCCACAGTAAAACTATTTTCTGCTTTTGTATCATCATTATACATTCCTTTCCTTTGAATATATCCAGGGTCTGTGTTTGTTCCCGTTGACATATCAGGAATAAAACCTTCGACAGACCCCTTTCCCATTCTATCACTGAATGTATAGAGTGTAAATTTCATCATTTCAGATACAGCAGAGACATAATCAACCGCTTCAACTTCTTGTGTTCCAATATACAATCGCACACTATCAAACATTTTCCAGAAGAAATCATTTACAAGTGTAGCGTTTGTGTTATTCCCAGCCTTAGTGAATTTAAATTTACACAACAAGAAACTTTCGGAGAGATTCAAATAGGTTTGTTGATTATTTATTTCAAAACTTTTTGTACCATTTGTATTCCAGTCTGTTCCAGTTATTGCATTTACCTTGAAGTAATCTTCTTTTTTAGTGGAGTTTGAGATAATAATAGTATCATCCAAATCATAGATACTATCAATTGCTTCCATACTTGTATTTATTTAGGAAAAAAGATGTTAAAACTTTTGAAACCCTGATCCAAGTATTTGAATTATTTTCTGTCGTTCTTGGGGGACAACTGAGTTTTACCTTTCTTAATTTCTTTTATTGCTTGTAATTTATGAGATTCTTTCTGAGCATCTTTTATACTCTTTACAGCACCTGCTACATTTCCCACAGCAGAAGCAGTTGAACCAATTAGGTCTTTATGTTTAAGAATAGTTGAACCAATACCCATGAGAGTATCAATTATCCCATCTCCTCTAAATTGATGTCCAACACCCCTTTGTCTCTTAGGTTTATAGTATCCTCTACCAAGATACATACCTTCACCCTTGTAGTACGGGAAAGGAACATCCCATCCCCTGTAATTATTTTATATTTTCCCAACTCGTGCTTCCTCACAATAACCATCGTATTTATTTATTGAAAAACTTCACGTAGGTGAATTCTGATGGATATAACTTCTCCATTAAAAGAGATCACCACGATTATCTTGGTCGGTTATCCTAAAATTTACTCTGTGTATGGTTTTTCCTGACACAGGTAGATAAACCAAATTTTTAGGCTCCATATTGAATTTATAACCAATTGGGGTTGAGTATGCGCTGAATGAAAATATTGTATTTGTTTTTAATCCATCATTATAAGCACCATCAATCAAATCACAGTGAATTAACACCGAATTTATTCCTGAGGATATTTGAATGACATTATCACTGTAAAACGTCCCATTAGTTTCAATCTTTTTTGAGGAGAAACCTAATAACTCTCTAAATGAATTATCAATTGTGAAATCAACCTTGTAGTTATTTTTAACTTTAATCGTTGATTTTGAAGTATGTTTTTGAATGTTTATAATAATATTTTTTGGTTCATCACCCTGTTCTTTCATAAGGCGAGCAATTTCGGAAGATATTTGAGAAATCTCGTATGCTCCGGGTGAGACTGTTATCGTTTTGTATCCACTTCCCGGATTATAACTAAACTTGTCATTTTTCTCGGTTATATTAAATAAGGTATTATAAGTCTCCATGGACAATAAAGATGCCTCATATTCTTTTGTTGTGTCAAGTTGTAGTGGGTATGGGAATGAAGATGTGTGGTCGCTTGTTGTGAAATTAAAACTCAGGATTGTGCTTCTCATCTTATTTAATATGAGATAAAATGTCTTTATATTGAGATTTATTAATTATTTTCATGTTCATCAACTGGTCTAAAATGGCTGATGCTTCATTAAAACAATTGTTATTTCCAGCCTTCTTACTGCCGAACAACAATAACAGTCTATTAACTAATTGCGATGGGTCATTTGGAAGAAAACTAATACCTGAACCAAGGATACTTAAAGCCTGAATAATGTGTTTCTCCTTCTCATTCTTCCTACTTTTACCAGAAAGAATAACCTTATAATTTAGAGTGTTCAGCAAATCAATATATACTCTATCATCATTATTTTCCATATCCAATGGTTTATCAATATACTTTGATTCATCCCTCACAGTTGAACCTTGCCTTCCATCTTTTGTGAGAAGAAACATTAATCTTGGAGTTAGTTTAACAGGGGGTTGAGCAGAACTTAAGAACTTTAATTCATCATTAAATATCAATACCTTTTCTTGAACAAGATGAAATATTGCTGGTTGTTCTGTTGGAATGAGTCCTGCTTTGGTTTTTGAATCCGCTGAATATTCATTGTTTTGAACAGCATTCACAATATAATCAGGGGGTTGATTAATCTCTTCCAGTTGTTGAAATAAACCTTCATCATGTTCTAATTCTCCAATATGCTCTAATTCTTCCTCCGTCATTTGACTAAAATCTTTTAACATTTGAAGCTTTCTAGGAGTATATTCTACTGTGGGAACTGTGGAAACATCTTTCATTTTTTCTTGGGAAGTTTTTAAAAGTGGTTTAAAAAATTTCTCTTGTTTTTTTTCAAATGCTTCTTCGCCCGTTAGTTTCTGTCTGCGTTTTTTCTTTATGTCTTCCTGTTGTTTTACAACTTTTGAAACCAACTCTTGATGTTCCTTAAATCTTCTTGCTCTTTCTTTTGTATCCATTTTTTATTGTAAAATATCATTTAATGAATTGTAAAGATCAACAGGGAAATTTTCCTTTTCTTCATCATTCAAGTAGATGTGTTCAAATAAATCCTTTTCTTTAAATATTTCATCAAATTCTTTATTAACATTAATGCGAGTTGTAATTTCTTCTTCACTAATCCTTGCATCTCTGCTTTTCATACGTTTGTGTTGAGTTTCTTCATCAACATCAAAACCGAATGATAAAATCTTCACTCCGCTCAGATATTTAATAATTTGTCTCGTTCCTTCTGGATTAGTTTCTAATATCCCAACACCACCAGATTTTAGTTTCTTTAACTCACTCTTACAATGTGAATATTTTGTTGTACCAAGAGAAACCTCCTCAAATATTTGTCCTTCATTCCTCAATCGCATATGTTCCTCCACTGAAATATAGTGATAATCTTCACCTTTTACTTCTCCAGGTCTTATTGCTCTAGTTGTTGTTGATACAATGCGTATCACGGGGTGTTTCTAAGTAAATTTACAATATTCTCATTTGTACTACACAAGAACCTTGATTTATGAAAGTTTTTTCCAGAAGCAGATTTACCCACAAGATTTATAATAATAGTTGTCATTTATATATGTAATTGTTTATAAAACAAAAAATATATCCCTTAATATCTCATCTTGTTTCACAACAATATATTTATATTTTTCAGTCGTGTGCTTCATATAATCCTCAAATTTCTTTTTACTACATAATGTAGAACAATTATCTCTCCAAAAATTATTGATATCTATTGAATTTAACTTGAATAAAATAAAAGTATTAGCATTGTTTCTGATGGAACGACGAGGAAGTTGAAAGTACGATTGACTAAGATAAATACAATTACAAGAAGAATGTCTCCCTCTTGTGTAGTAGCTGTCCATTACCGTTTGGTTTCTCTCATTAACACAATCATCAAAGATAACGAGGTTCTTTTTGATTTATCCAAATCTTGGGGAGACGGTATATCATCCGTATTATCACTAAGAATACAAGTTATAAGATTTGATTTCTTTTTACATCTCTGTGTATCACAAAATAGTTGAATTATATCTTCAATGTTATAATCATTTAGGTTTTTTGACGTTTAAATAAACCTATTATATCTTCTTTTGAAGACCAGCATTAAAACCTTGTGAGAGTAGTTGATACTCTGGTTGAAAACTTCGACTTTGTGAAAATTATTAAATTATCATAATCTAAAAAGTTGGGAGTGAGGAGCATTTTTAAAAGTAAGCAGGTTTTTCCACATCCACTTGAACCAACTATGAGACATCTTAATGAATTTGGGAGATTTTTATGGTTGTTAAATTTTATCTTATTTTCCCAAATAGGTAAAAAATCATTCATTTATATATTTGAAAAACAGGTTATTTAATTTATTATTGGCTTTTTTAGAAACTCTATATTTTATCCTAAGTTCAGGTTTAATTTCAAGATAATCCATTATTTTATTTATACAATATCTTGTGTTGATATTTCCCTGAAAATTACATCCATGAATAATATACAACAACAATCCTTTGAACATTTCTCTTATACGTTCAGTTTCTTCCCTTGTAAGGAAAGGTGTGTTATCATCCTCATACTTTACATTCATTTCTCTAATCAATCTTGTAAAGTAATTCATTTTTGGTGTAAATCTAAAAGAATTATTTTCCTTTTTATATTTTTTATTATCATTAATTAGAAGATAATCACAGAATATACATTGTTTATAGGCTTTTGACTCTGTGTTTAATCCCCGTCTTTCACACGCAGGACAATTCTCAAATTTGTCATATGGAGAATCAGGAAAGTCTAGCATATTTATAAAGTAAAACTTTACTTAAACTGAAATTCATCTATACTTTCAGTTGTATATTACCATCGATATCGATATACTTTTTTTCATTATCAGATTCAACGACAACATTTTTTATATTAAAGGTAATTTTAAAATTATCGTTAACTACGATTGAACGAAATGTCATTTCACCTGATATATTAACATCCTTTATTTCATCAAGATTTACATCTTTAGGGTTGTTGAAAAAAATACAAATTTCTCCTTGCATATTACAGATGGTCTTATCTTTTCTTTCTAAAGCTTCATCCATAAGGTTTTTGTTCTTTGATACTTTTTCTTGTTTTATTGCTTTTTCTAGTTTTGAATATATTACTAGAAGGAGAGGAGAAACTTTTGTTAGAGATACTTTAATTGATGTTCTACCAGGTATACTAAAAGCCCTTCCACTGAAGGAAATTGAAGAACTCATATTATTTACCATAATAGTTTTTATCCAATAGTTGTTATATTTATCTTTGTTCAATTTTACATCCTTGACATATTTCTCAGTATCTTTAACAGATGAAGAGATTGATTGAAACTTGTCTTTTGTGTCTTGAAACATTGTATTTATTAAGTGAAAAAGTTGGAGGATAAAATGTTTTTAAGCACAGATTCACCTATAAATTAAACGAAATTTTCATCAAGAAAATTTTAGTTTAAGCAAAGTTTTATTCTATAAATATGGTGAATACAACGTACTGCGATGTTTGTAATCACGAATATAAACATTATAGAAAACACCTCCGAACCAACAAACACACATTTAATCTATTTCATCAAATATCTCCTCTTGAGTTGGAAAGAAAACATTGTGATATCTGTTCAAAGGATGTTTTGAAGAGTAGTTATAATCAACATCTTCAATCACAAAAACACAAGAAAAATGAGTTTAAAGTAAAGGGAGACTATTATATTAAAAACACTGATGAGGCATTTAAAGGGCATATAAAAATAAGGATTTTTCAATTTGGAGAACCCGGTCCATCATCAATAGCTGAATCAATTGAAATAGTGAAACCCGATGTTGAAAAATTTATTAAAAAGACATTAAAAGAAATAAAAACTTTAAAGTTTTATATGGGAGTGAAAATGAATATGAAAAGACAAGATGAAGAACAAACTCCTTATATGAGAACAGATCTTCATTTTATAACATCATTTCAAGATTTTTTGAATAGTGGGGTTTATGAAGAACTATCAAGACAAGAGGAGGATGTTGATAATACAGTGGTAGGAAGTGGATTCAATATTAAAAAATCATCTTTTTAGATATACACATTCTAAAATCAAACCCTCTTAAAGCTTCTTCTTATATTGAATTACCAAAAGAAATAAAACTAAAGAAGGCAGTTGTTAATATTAAGAACAATGATAATAAATGTTTTCTCTGGTCTGTTCTTGCTCACTTACATCCACCAAAATGTAATTCAGAAAGAGTAAAACAATATATGAAATATGAGAATACCTTGGACATTAAAGATTTTAAATTCCCAATGCCATTAACAGATATTCCTAAATTTGAGAAAAAGAATAATCTTTCTATTAATGTATATGGATTAACGGATACAAACAAAGTTCAAATATTAAAAATTTCAAACAACTATAAAAATGAAGAAACACACATTGACCTTTTATATTTTAGTGTTGGAAAGAATTCACATTACACATACATCAATAATTTATCAAGATTAATCTCTTCTCAGGTATTCAGAACAGCAAACAAAATATATCCTTGTAAGCGATGTCTTAATTCATTTCATACAAAAGAACGATTAGAACAACATTCAAAATATTGTAGTAATCATAAATCAGCTGTAATTACAATGCCTAAACCTGGTGAAAAGATTTATTTTGAAGATTATAATAAATCTATCATGCACCCATTTGTGATATACGCTGATTTTGAATGTATCCTTAAAAAGATAAATACTGCTTCTCCTAATCCAAAAGAACCATATACAAATAAATATCAAAAACATATTCCTTGTGGTTTCTGTTATTATATCAAATCATCTGTTGGAGAAAAGTATAACAAACTTGAACATTATCGTGGAAAAAATGCTTCACAAGAGTTTGTAAAACGATTAGAAAAGGATTGTATAAGACTCACTAAATTAATGAAAGAAACAAATGAACCGATGAAATTAACCAAAGAAGAAAAATTAGAATTTAGAATGAACAATATCTGTCATATTTGTGAGGGGGAAATTAAGGAGTCTAAAGTTAGAGACCATTGTCATCTTACTGGTAAATATAGAGGTCCCGCTCATTCCTGTTGTAATCTTAATTATAAATTACCTTCTTTTATTCCAGTCTTTCTTCACAACAGCGCCAACTATGATACACATCTATTTATAAATGAACTTTCAAAAACACCAGGGAATATTTCTGCCATAACAAACACAAGTCAAAAGTATATTTCATTTTCAAAATGATATTCACAAAACCTATAACTCGTATTAGGTTTTTAGATTCTTACAAGTTTATGGGAACACCACTAGCCTACCTCGCATCAAATCTAAGCTCCACGGACTCTTTTCCAAATCTTAATTCATTCTTTCCAAAAGAGGAAATTCTCACTCAAGAGGAAATTCAGATTAAAGAGAGAATTCAAAGTAAAGAGGAAATTCTAACTGAAGATGAAATTCTAATTATAAAGAAAATTCGAACTAAAGAGGAAATTCAG
>NC_140969.1:97456357-97493857 GCF_056783735.1 Eptatretus burgeri
AAGAATGCCGCGAGCAGAGTGTTGTTGCAAAAGCTAAGATGGGCATTGTTGTCGTTGTTGTTGGTGATGTAAAAATTATATCTAGAAAATAACTGCGCAGCACACGTACACTTAATCACCCATTAAACATAGGATGGGATCCTACCCAGAAACACTCACTTACCGATATAACTGTTCTATAAGGACCTGAATGTTGAGTGCTCATGGCTGCCAAATTCGTAACAATATGACCTCAGAACACGTGATGGGCCCACAAATTGTGCCATTCAACGTATTGTGAAACATTTTGAGCACAAGGGTACAGTACACAACCAGAGCAATGGAAACAGTGGCAGGCAAACATCATTAACCAAGAGCCAAGCCAACATCGACACCGTGTGCTGAGCATGACCAGGCCATGCTCCAGAAGTTCGATAATGATCTAGCACAAAAGGTCACCCCAAACCAGCTCAGCATGACCTGGTTTATGCAGGATGGTGCACCCCCGCATACAGCTGGTGACACTATCACTTTCCTGCAGCACCTCTTCAGAAACCGCCTCATTGCCCTGGGTATCGCTCATGACTGGGCACCCCATAGCCCAGACTTGAATCCTCTGGACTACTGGTTCTGGGAGGCTGCCAAGGGCTCCGTCTCCACCAACTTCCCTGCGACATTAGATGATCTGAAGCAAGAAGTGTCAGACTACCTCTAGGCAGTGCTACATGAGACCTACAGGAAAGTTGGACAGAACTTTGGAGTCAGGATAAATGTCTGTCTGAACCGCGGAGGGCACACATCGAGAACGTCAATTACAAGTATTTTGCGTAATTGCCAATTTCAGAACTTGGCCTCTCACCAACTCTTGTGGTGACTTACTGCAACAGCAATCAGTGATAGAAAATACCATGTCATAAGCTTTAAATCAATGTTTAGTTCATGTTCCTGAGGTTTTTATTCCTTTGTAAAGAAACATTCAAAGTTGCATCACTCTTTTTGAAACACTCTGTTTATGCTTCATGCCAGCAACTTTGAAAAGGGCCCGGAGCCTCAAATATATACAACAGCAAATGGGAAGCTTATCGCTCAGGATATCTGGAACTTTATGCTCATCGATATAATGGCATGGAAAAATTCAATACAAGGTGAAAATGATGTACCTCGACTGGGTTCAATTCCCGCCAAAATAGGATTTGACTGCACTGTTATTCTTGCTTTGCAGACAGGATATTGCATCATAATGTGCAGAAGTCTTTGGAAGGTATGTTATGCTGGCTTTCCCGATCTGCCAGCACTCACTGGTAGATGTTATAAACCCAAGTGTACCTTGTTCGAGTACTAAGTCCTTGCCATAATTTATGAGGGGCATTGCCTTAGTAATGATGTAACCAGGACTGCAAAATTTTGATTGAGTTCCACTCACTTCAGCACAAAGATAAACCAATACTTGGAAATACTTGTGTGTTTGCTCTCATACGAGCCTCGACCAAGGTATAAAAAAAAAAAAAAAAAAAAAAAAAAAAAATGGCAACTGCTCATAGAGTTACAGATGAGAAACTGCATAAGCAAAAGGATAAAAGGAAGGAAAGGAAAAATAAATAAATAAAATATAAATAAACTAGAACGCCATTTTTCAACTGATGTGCCTCTACCCACATTTTTCCATCATTATAATACTTGTACCAAGTTTGATTTAAATCCCTTCAGCCATTCTTAAGCATCACATTTTTACCTCTGACCTCCTGATGCCAAAGTCTATTCAGTTCATCTTTACATCATTAGACATACGGTTATCGAGTTTCGTCAAAGTCCAATCTCTGGGTCACAAGTTAGCGTGGCAACAGCATTTTTTACAAAACATGATCAGTTTATCTTTAATCTAAAATCGAATCAGTTTATCTTTACATCATGATACATACTTGTACCAAGTTTGACTTCGATACCTCTGGCTGTTCTCAAGTTATCAGGGTAACGAAAACCTATCACGGATGCACGCACGGACGGATGCACGCACGGACAGCCCGACGGACAACCTGAAAACATGCCTCCAGCGACTTGGTCGGTGGAGGCATAAAAAAAAAGAAGAATGCATCAAAACAAATTATTCCATTTTCTCCACCTGCAATTAGCACTCAAAATTTCTGCCTCAAAAATTGCTGCTTTTATTCTTTTCACAAAACGAAGGCAAAAAAAAAAAACTTCAAAAAGCCCACCCAGAACCAGCTTGTGAAAAGCCGTTCATTCTGAAAAGACAGAACGAGCCATAATGAGAGAGGCAGAGTGTCTTAATTATCTAAAGAGAGGCACTCAACACCGAGGGCATCTACTTTTGTCACACAGTCCTAATGAAGCAGAAGGTGGGAGGCGTCATGCCCCACCAATCCACTTGATAAACAGAACCTATGCTTACCACTCTCCTATCCAAACACAGCCATTACAGTCAAAACTAATCTGAAAAACAAAGCAAAAGAAGAATTAAAAAAAAAGAGAAATTTCATTAATGCTTCATACGTTTGCTCTGGATTCATTGTTCCAGCGTCGTACAGTTCCGTTTGTCATTGTATTTAAAAAAAGAGGGTAATGGAGCCTTTTGAGCAGCTTGTCTTCACTTGTAGATCCTTAATTGAATAGTGAGCAGAAAGAATCCTTTGCAATCAATGGTTTAAAAATACAGCTATAAAAAGAAAAAAACACTGTTGTGCAAAAATACTGTTAGCCTCAACCCCCTCTCTCCCAACTCTCTGCCCCCCCTCTGACCCCCATGCAAACTCTCTGTCCTCCCTTCTCCCACACTTCAAGTCCTCAACTCCCCCCTCCCAACCCCAAATCCTCAACCCCTCCATCCATACCAATGCCTCAATCTCAATCTCAATCTCAATCTCAATCTCAATCTCAATCTCAATCTCAATCTCAATCTCAATCTCTCTCTATCTTTCTTCCCACCCTCTCTATCTTTCTTCCCACCCTCTCTATCTTTCTTCCCACCCTCTCTATCTTTCTTCCCACCCTCTCTCTCTCTTTCTTCCCATCCTCTCTCTCCCTCTCTATCTCTCTTTTCTCTCTCTCTCCCCCCCCCTCTCTATCTCCCTCTCTTTCTCTCTTTCTCCCCACCTCTCCAAACCATTCCTCTCTCATTCTTTCCTTGCAGCTAGGAAGACCTTTAAAGGGGTCATATATAGTATGCATGCATTGCAATGCTTGAGGTCCCTTGAGGTATTCTACACAAAATCAAAAGAAATCCGGGCAAAAGACAGTGAAAATTCAAGAGGACAGATGTGATCCCTTCTCCCCACAGCTGGAAAGAGCTTTCAAATATCATATACACGCATCTCACAAACAGCAGCAGGGACCTGTTCATTTTCCCACAGATTTTTTTTTAAAAAGGTCATATTTTTTTTCTCCCAGATTTCTCCCAATTTCAATTTAATTCAGAACACCTCGAGGGATGTCTAAGAATGCAAACAAATGGCGAATAGACGTCCACATCATAATCCTTTCCTCCATTGGTCCAGTATAATCTGTACATAGCGTTGGCCAGGAAGTTACACCCCGAACGGCTCTACACACTAGCCAGTACATACTTAGCAGCTCCGTTTGGGTGCACCTGATCAGGTAAGAAAAGACAAGTGCGCATCGAGGGTACGAGCCTCCGTTGATATCATCGTCCAAAGGTAAGGTAACCATGTGTAGTTACACCCTGCCAGGATTGGTGGTACCAATCGGAATTTGTGGTTGCTTAACAACCCGCCGGAGCACGGAGTTTTCCTTGCTCGATGGCCTCAGGACCGGGTGTTTGGGAGGAACTCGAGTGCTTCCCCTCATGGATAAATTCGAACCCCAGGCCATAACAGTATTCACACCCCTTGACTTTTGCACATTTTGTTGTGTTTCATCCTGAATTTAAAATGGATTGAATTTAAGAAATATTTTGTCACTGATATACACAAAATACACCATAATGACAAAGTGACAACATGTTTTTGGAAATTTTTGTGACAATTAAAGATGAAAAGCTGAAATATCTTGCATCAATAAATATTCAACCCCCTGAGTCAAGACTTTGTCGAAGCACCTTTGGCAGCAATTACAGCTTCGAGTCTTCTTGGGTATGTCTGTATGAGCTTTGCACATCAAGATTTGGGGATGTTCTCCCATTCTTCCTTGCAGATTTGGTCAAGCTCTGTCTCATTGGATGGGGAGCATCGGTGAACATCAATCTTCAAGTTTTTCCACATTCTCAATGAGATTCAAGTCTGGGCTTTGGCTGGGCCACTCAAGGACTTTCACATTATTGTTCTGTAGCCATTCCAGTGTTGCTTTGACTGTGTGCTTGGGGTCATTGTCCTGTTGGAACGTAAATCTTTGCCATAGTGTAAGATATTTTGAACTCTGAAGCAGGTTCTCCTCAAGCATTTGCCTGTATTTGGCTCCATTCATTGTTCCCTTTATCCCCACGAGTCTCCCAGTCTCTGCCACTGTAAAGCATCCCCATAGCATGATGCTGCCACCACGATGCTTCACGGTAGGGATGGTGTTAGATGGGTGATGAGCTGTGCTCGGTTTCCACGAGATGTATTGCTTTGCATTCAGGCCAAAGTGTTCAATTTTCATCTCAACAGACAACAGAATCTTTTGCCTCATGCTCTCAGAGTCTTTCACATGCCTTTTTGCAAACTCCAGGCATGCGGTCATGTGCCTTTTTCTCAGGAGTGGTTTCCATTTGGCCACTCTCCAATAAAGCCGAGATTTGTGAAGTGCTGCAGAGACTGTTGTCCTTCTGGTAGGATCTCCAATCTCAGCCAATGAACTCTGTTGTTCTGTCAGACTGGTCATTGGATTCTTGGTCACCTCCCTGACCAAGGTGCTTCTTTGTCTTGCCCAGTTGCTCGGTTTAGTCAGACAGCCATCTTTAGGAAGAGTCTGGGTAGTTCCATATACTTTCCATTTCCTAATGATGTAGCTCACGGTGCTCTTGGGAACTTTCAACACTCTAGAAATTGTTTTATACCCTTCCCCGGATCTCTTCTTCTTCCTCTTTCGGCTTACTCCCGCTAGGGGTCGCCACAGCGGACCAACTGTCTCCATTTTGCTCTATCCGGTATGGAAATTCGTTTTGTTGTCCGCATAATGATTTGGCATAGGTTTTTACGCCGGATGCCCTTCCTGACGCAACCCTGGTCGCCTCTTACGACACACAGGGATATGGTACACCTATTCTAACCGGGGCATACACCGGGCCCAGTACAACTGGTGCTCATTTCGCCGACCTCGGAAGGATGGCAGGCTGAGTCAACCCCCTGGTGTTTTCGACTTGGTTTATATATATTTATATATATATATATATATATATATAAATACATATATATATATATATATATATATATATATACACATTATATATATATACACATTATATATATATATATATATATATATATATATATATATATATACATATACATACATATATTAATTCAGTGTCCCAACGGGGCTTGAACTCAGGACCTCTTGGGTCCCAAGCCACTGCCCTTACCACTGCGCCAACACCAGGCTTCTTCCCTTCCCCGGATCTATGCTTCACAATTCTATCTACGAGTTTTATAGATAGAACTCGTAGATTCTTTGGTCTTTATGGTAGAGTTTCTGCTCTGACATGCACTGTCAACTGTGGGACCTTATATAGAAAGGTGTGTTTCTTTCAAAATCATGTCCAATCAATTGAATTGGCCACAGGTGGACTCAAATCAAGTTGTCGAGACATCTCAAGGATGATCAAAGGAAATTGGATGCACCTCAGCTCAATTTGGAGTGTCATAGCAAAGGAGTTGAACACGTGTTGACGCAAGACAATTCAGCTTTTCATTTTTAATCAATTTGTAAAAATTTCTAAAAACACGTTTTCACTTTGTCATTGTGGGGTATGTTGTGCAGATCAGTGACAAAAAAAATCTAAATTGAATCCATTTTAAATTCAGACTGTAAAACAACAAAATTTGACAAAAGTCGAGTTGGTGTGAATACTTTCTGAAGGCACTGTATATACTGAGGATGGGTCGACTGAGAGAATCAAGATTTATAGAGGGGAAGGAAGGATGATAGCTTATTCACAGGTACGGGATGAGTGAGAAAAGATAGGAATGGAGATACAGGGGAATGGGAAGGGATGTGTACCATGGGATATTGGGTTGGGGAAAAAGGGGGGGGGGGGTGTTGTTTAAATTAAACAATGGCTCCCAGCAAAGAAGGTTGTTGTAAACATAAATAACAGCAATGCTGAAAAAAAAAAGGAAAGTCTTCCAAAACAAACTCAACCAATTCAATCAGAAACTTTTTCCAGCACAAGAAAGAAGATTGCATTTGTATCAACAGCCAACCTTGACACAACGTTCACATATCCGATACTAAAAACACTGTTGAGTTGGCAATGATTCGCAGTAATGGCAAGCAATCCCTGATAAAAGTGACACAAATGTAAAGCTAGTCCAATATACTTGCGATCAATTCCGTTCTGGTTGACTTAAAAGTCCTCACAGCAACTCAAAATGGATATTAAAGTGTCACCTCTGCAAAATGCTACCCAAAACTGAAACAGGAAAAATAAAACAAATGTGACGAAGAAAAGGCTGACAGGATGGCCTAGACTCTTAGATGTACGCACACTCGCCTCTGAGCTGTCTTGCGCCCAGTCATAAATGATAATTCCGGTGTTTCAGTTAGGGCGAGGTATCGATGTGTGTGTCATCCCTTGGACGGATGCTAAACTAGTCATCCCAGCTGCCACCACTAGTTGGTGGACGTTAAAGATTGCACAGTGCCCTTTTTGTGATGGGAAAGCGAGCTCTTGCCGGCATCCTGACTAAATTGCAAAGTCAAAACTGTCGGAGCGGCGACCCATTCAACATTCTTAAACCCAGCAAAGAAACTGCTTTGAGAGACCCGACGATGCTCGGTTTCCAGCATGGCACACGAAGACGACAAATAATCTAAACTAATAACTTGTTTCCCAAAAGTGTACTTTCATTATTGTGCCTGGCACAAGAACATACCGACTGTTCATCCGAGCTCTTAATTTCTTGGCCTTCCTCTTGGCTTTCTGCTTGTCTTCCTCCTTCTGGATCAAGTTCGGAGGGGCAGCTGGCTCTCCGAGGACATCCACCACATACTTGCGAAGGGAGAGGTGTTCCTGAAATGGCACATCATCATGCATTTTGCTTTCTTTTCCTCATAAGATGACGATATCATGCTGTCACAAGCATGGTATGATGCATTCAAACATTTTGTACATGTGAACTCATTCCAGAATGTCCTGACCAGTAGAGACAAGAATTACAGTGCAGTGAGTTTCTCCACATATTCTTCTCTCATTTAATTACCCCCTGATGGCGGCAAAAAAAGTGTTTCTACACAAACCGATTGACATATGCAATTACTTAAATGCAAATCAATTACAACCAGCATCCGTTGAAGACAAAGTCTTCAATATCCCCCGCCATAGTAAATG
This sequence comes from Eptatretus burgeri, assembly GCF_056783735.1. NCBI lineage: Eukaryota > Metazoa > Chordata > Myxini > Myxiniformes > Myxinidae > Eptatretus > Eptatretus burgeri. The sequence continues at coordinate 97,463,838 of NC_140969.1, forward strand.
AGGACAAGTAGCAAAAGGCACCAGTTCAATTTATTCTTGATGTGTGTACCAAATTTCATAAAGAAATAGTTGATAGTGTTGCAACTATGCTCTGGAAAAAAAGGTTAACCTCAATTATTTCTTAATCCCCAACTTGTTTCCATGGAAAGTGACAGAAATTTTTTTGGGGGAAATCTCTAAATATCAAAAGGCACCAGTTCACCACTTGCTTGATATATGCGCCAAATTTCGTAAATATCTCTTGAGGGGATTTGTAGTTAAGCTCCGGAAACGAAATGTGACGGACGGACGGACGGACGGAGCCCATTTCTCTATCCCCCGCCAACTTCGTTGGTTGGCAGGGGATAATAAATAAAGGAAACTGATTTTTCCCCATCCCTGTGCTCAAAATGGAGGACCTTACGCCAGACACATGAATACTTTGTTTGTTTTTTTAATACTTGTCGAGGCTCGTATGAGAGCTTGCACACAGCGCACAGCATGGGGGGCATGAGATGAAGAGGGGCAGGAGTGGGAAGGAGAACACAGTGGGGAACAGAGACATAAGGAGATCTGTGGAAGGGAGAAGGGTGGGGCGGGGAACACGGGATATAAAAGATGGGCATTACAGCGATTTTCAGGAAGGAAAGCAAGTAATTTGAAGGAGGTGGGTTTGGGGTGGATTAACGGGGGTCAAAAAGATTGAGGATGTGGATGGGGGAGGATAAGAGGTGGTGGGGAACAGCTGATTTGAAGGCCTGGAGGGTAGAATGGGATTGAACAGTGGGAGTTTATTCCAAAGGCGGGAAAAAAGAGGAATAAGAGTGAACGTGAGCAGTGATTCGTGATTTTGGTAGTTTTACCAGAAGGGGGTTGTTGGCGGACCTTGAGCACCCTGCTGAAATATGGTGGGGACAAATCGCAGAGCGGGGAGGGGGGGAGACCGGAGAGAAGACGGAAGAAGACAGAAAGACCACCGACCTGCCGATGGTGAGAGAGTGAGAGGTCCAAAGACTCAGCCTCATCGCGGGAGATATCAATGATCTGAAATTCCTTGGTTTCAACAGGTTAAAGCCGAGAAAGGTGGGAGGCAGGAGCACCAGTTCAGAGGGGAGAGCAGTACTCCATCAGGCTGCGGACGAAAGCTTTGTATGTGGTCAGGAGCTCACGTTAAGAGCACGCTGGCATACGTCGTAGTACGCCGAGTACGTCGACAAATTTTCAGGATGTTGAAAATTTCTCGACGTATGCCAGCGTATGACACACACATTCCGCATACGCTGACCATAAGTTGTAGGCACGTTATGCGATCGTTGACACACGTCGACACATGTTACTTGTAAGTTACTCATAAGTCGAAACACGTCGAGGTAATGTTTAGCGTACCCGAAAGTTATTTCTAACCTATGATTAACGTACTTTGAACCTATGTGTAACGTATCTCCAACGCACATTGACGTATGTAGACGTATTTGATTGACGTCTTCTGGACGACCACAGAACTTATTGAACGTGTTTCTAACTTACAGATACCGTATAATGGCGTGTTGGCAGCGTTTAGGGGAATTGGTATATAAAAATGGGGTTCACACAGGAGGAACCCGTCAGTGTTCCAGACTTTATTTATTTATTTATTTATTTTCTTCGGTATGACGGTGATGTTGACACTTCGATTTCTAGTGCGGTTATGATTTAAATCGTTGAGCGGCAGCCTATTAATTATATTATATTATAACCACACTAGAAATCGAAGTGTCAACATCACCGTCATGCCGAAGAACAAAAAAAAAAAAACCATGGAGTCTGGAACACTGACGCTAAACATTACTTCGACGTGTTTCGACTTATGAGTAACTTACAAGTAACGTGTGTCGACGTGTGTCAACGATCGCGTAACGTGCCTACAACACGTTACTCATAGGTTAGAAATAAGTTTCGGGTATGCTAAACATTACCTCGACGTGTTTCGACTTATGAGTAACTTACAAGTAACGTGTGTCAATGTGTGTCAACGATCGCGTAACGTGCCTACAACTTATGCCAGCGTATGCGGAACATCTGAGTCATATGCTGGCATAAGTCGAAAAATTTTGAGCATGTTAAAATTTGTCGACGAGCTTAAAGTACTACAACGTATGCCAGCATACTACGACGTATGCCAGCGTGCTTAACGTATACAAAACTTACCCATAACGTATTCGACGTGTGCCAGCGTTTTAGACAAATTTTTCATACGTTGGCATACGCTGGCTAAATCATCAAGGTGTGACAGCGGTTTTCGGTGTGTGGCAAGGACAGATTGAATCGATTTTGGTGAAGATCCGAATTCAGATCTGGATTCGAGAATAATTTAATTTTCAAAGTGATTCTTTACCATTGAGAGATAGGGCCAAAAACGATATAGCATTGTATTGCATGATATTTCAAAAATTTATTGGGCCCGATACGTTCTCGTGGATCAGGCATTACATGGCGGAGGTATGCGATCGAACGAGTGCCCTTCTAGTTTTACATGATTTGGTGTGCTGTACAAAGGTTAAATGGTTTCTCTGTGAGTTTCAAAGCAAAATACATTTGATAACACCCAATTTCCAAGTCGGTCACCGTATTAACGTGTTTTTTCAATTACAGAGCCAAATTTTTTTTTGTCACATGACGTGTGTGTGTGTGTGTGTGTGTGTGTGTGTGTGTGTGTGTGTGTGTGTGTGGGTGTCTGTGTGTGTGTGTGTGTGTGTGTGTGTGTGTGTGTGTGTGTGTGTGTATGTGTGTGTGTGTGTGTGTGTGTGTGTGTGTGTGTTTAATAAAGCATAACATTCTCTGCCAACTCCCTGACCACAACTCTCTCTCTCCATATCTCTCTGTCTCTCTGTTTGTCTGTCTCTCTCTCTTTCTCCCTCCACCCTCTCTCAGTCTCCCTCCCCTCTCTCAGTCTCCCTCCCCTCTCTCAGTCTCCCTCCCCTCTCTCAGTCTCCCTCCCCTCTCTCAGTCTCCCTCCCCTCTCTCAGTCTCCCTCCCCTCTCTCAGTCTCCCTTCCCTCTCTCAGTCTCCCTCCCCTCTCTCAGTCTCCCTCCCCTCTCTCAGTCTCCCTCCCCTCTCTCAGTCTCCCTCCCCTCTCTCAGTCTCCCTCCCCTCTCTCAGTCTCCCTCCCCTCTCTCAGTCTCCCTCCCCTCTCTCACTCTCCCCCCCCTCTCTCAGCCTCCCCCCCCCCCCTCAGTCTCCCTCCCCTCTCTCAGTCTCCCTCCCCTCTCTCAGTCTCCCTCCCCTCTCTCAGTCTCCCTCCCCTCTCTCAGTCTCCCTCCCCTCTCTCAGTCTCCCTCCCCTCTCTCAGTCTCCCTCCCCTCTCTCAGTCTCCCTCCCCTCTCTCAGTCTCCCTCCCCTCTCTCAGTCTCCCTCCCCTCTCTCAGTCTCCCTCCCCTCTCTCAGTCTCCCTCCCCTCTCTCAGTCTCCCTCCCCTCTCTCAGTCTCCCTCCCCTCTCTCAGTCTCCCTCCCCTCTCTCAGTCTCCCTCCCCTCTCTCAGTCTCCCTCCCCTCTCTCAGTCTCCCTCCCCTCTCTCAGTCTCCCTCCCCTCTCTCCGTCTCCCTCCCCTCTCTCCGTCTCCCTCCCCTCTCTCCGTCTCCCTCCCCTCTCTCCGTCTGCCTCCCCTCTCTCCGTCTCCCTCCCCTCTCTCCGTCTCCCTCCCCTCTCTCCGTCTCCCTCCCCTCTCTCCGTCTCCCTCCCCTCTCTCCGTCTCCCTCCCCTCTCTCCGTCTCCCTCCCTCCTCTCTCTCCCCCTCTCTCTCCCCCCTCTCTCTGTCTCCCTCCCCCTCTCTCCGTCTCGCTCCCCCCTCTCTCAGTCTCCCTCCCTCCCTCTCTCCGTCTCCATCTCCCCGTCTCCATCTCCTTCCCTCCGTGTCCATCTCCATCTCCTTCCCTCTGTGTCCGTCTCCATATCCTTCCCTCCGTGTCCATCTCCATATCCTTACCTCCGTGTCCATCTCCATATCCTTCCATCCGTCTCCATCTCCCCCTTTCTCTCTATCTGTCCCATAATCACTCCACCCCCTCCTAATACAGTGAAGCATCCTCGCACACCTCTCTTTCTCTTTCTGTCTCCGAACGTATCCAGACGGTGGTTATGCCTGGATGGTGGTTACCCCCATACATATCCGGAGGGTGGTTATATCTGGACGTGTCCAGGCGGTGGTTATGTCTGGACGGACCCTCCTCTCACACTGCCTTCCCTTGCCCTCCCATCACACTGCCTTCGCTTCCCCCAACCTTCCTGACTCCCCCACCCCTCCTTGCTTCTCCACCACTCCTTCTCTCTCCCCCCCCCACGCCCCTTTGTATACCCATTGTCCAGACAGTGGTCATCTCCGGACGTGTCTGGGCAGTGGTTATGTCCAAACGGACCCATCCCTTCCACTGTCTTACCTCGACGTATCTAGGTGGTGGTTATGTCTGGACGGTGGTCATCTTTGGACATGTCCGGATGGACCCTCCCCTCACACTGCCTTCTCTTTCCGCACCCCTCCTCGCTCCACCACCCCTCCTTCAATCCCTCCTCTCCCCCCCCCCCCCACTTTCTCCTTATTCCCCTCTTAATGTTTCCTTCAGTGAGCGACAGGTTGTATTTGCTCGTGAGAAATAAATGACATCCTTTGTCTACAAGAGACGCATCATGAAGCGACTGGGATCCATCCAAGGATCCCAGGCATGGCACTTGTGATAGAAAGACCACATGATCAATATAGCAGTGCTGTTTATGTTTGCAGTGGAGTTGCTGTTGACAAATCCTCCATGTCAGAACTTGGTAACATTGAAGTCCTCAATATCCAGCTTATGGCGATCTCCGTAAGTGCAGTCTACAAGCCACCTAATGAGGAGTTCTCCTTCCCAATCAGTTTTACTGATAATTCTGTTAATGTGGTGATAGGTGACTTCAACTGTCATAGTGTACTTTGGGGATACTCACAAACGGTGACGGGGAATGAGTCAAAAGTTGGTAAGATGCAAGACAGCTGTCTCTCGTCCATGATGCAAAGTTACAAAGTTCCTACAACAGCAGCAGATTGAGATGCGGTTATAACCCGGGCCTGGCATTTTCTTGAAACCACATTGTTAACCAATGCGAGAAAATTGTTTTGGACCCAATCCCAAACTCCCAACAGATTGGAATTAAAGTCCACAGAGAGGTTGATCCTCGTGTGGTTCATTTCCACCGTTGCTTTAACCTAAAAAAGGAGAACCGGGAGAAATTTTCAGCAGACCTGGATGCCGCAATCAAAGACTTACCAGCCTTCCCGTGAATGATGATGTTTTTGTGGAGAAGGTGAAAAGGTCCTCCAGGAACAATATCCTGAGAGGTTGCTGGACAAATTACATTCCATGACTGTCATAATATGCTAAAGAACCCTACAAGGATTAAATCAACTGCTTTCAGCGGAATCCATTTGGAAATGATACCGAGGAATCTGGAGAGAGACTGATTAATGCTATACCAGAGAAGTGGCGAAATAAGTGGCAAGAGCTGATTGAATGTACAAATATGATCAATAGCAGCAGAGAATCCTGGAAGACCATAAAGATGCTGGGAAATGACTCCACGAAAGCACAACCCCGGTATGAGGTCACAGCAGACCAAGCCGCTCATCAATTCCTTATGAACAGCCAAGGAAACCCAGATCATTATCTTTGTAGAATTAAATTTCCAAGGTCTGCTAATGATGACCAGGAGGGCTCTAACGTCACCAGTCCTTTCATCATGAGTGAACTGTTACATGGCATCAAAGTGACGATTCGCAAAAAAGCTGCCGGAAAACACAACATCCTCTGTAAACAAATGAAGCATTGAGGGCCAGTAGCTCTCCAGTGGTTACTAGACATGTTCAACAGCTGGATGACTACTAATAAGATCCCAAAAATGTGGAGACAAGCAAAACCTCAGGGGTAACCGCAGCACATGGCGTCAGCAGAAGAATGGACTACCTCAAAGCAGCGTTCTTGCTCCCCTACTATTTAATGTCTACACAAATGATCAACCCATATGCCCAAACACTAGGAGTTTCCTGTATGCTGATGATCTCTGCATTACAACCCAGGATCAATCCTTTGAGAAAGTAGAGCAGTCCCTCACTGATGCATAGGCTGGATTAACCAACTATTATGCCATCAACCACTTGCAGGCTAATCCAGAGAAGACGCAAATCAGTGCCTTTCATCTTAAGAACAGGGATGCAAACTGAAAGCTGAATGTCTGCTGGGATAGGAGAAGGCTGACTCACAACCTCAGGCCAACATACCTTGGAGTTACCCTGGACCGTACCCTCAGCTACAAAGATCATGTCCTTAAGGCAAAGGCGAAGGTAGGAGCCAGAACCAACATCTTGAGGAAGTTGTCCAACTCTTAGTGGGGAACAGGCCCAGGGACCATTCGAAGCACAACACTTGCCTTGTGCTCTTCAGCAGCGGAATATGCCTGTCCTGTTTGAGGCCATTCCTCACATGCCAAGAAGATGGATGCAGTCCTCAACACAGCCTGCAGAGCTATTTCTGGCTGCCTTAAACCAACGCATGTGAATGACCTCTATTTGCTATGGGCTATTGCTATACCTTCGATCAGAAGAACAGTCTCCTCACAAATAGAAAGAAAAAAGTAACTCTCGCCACCCACTCTTTCAACACGAGCCAGTACCCAAGAGATTGAAATCCAGGAAGAGTTTCCTTCATGCTGTTCAGCCCCTGGATGGTAACTCCCACCCACAGCAGCAAGATGGACGCCTGGTAAACGGACCTGCGATCAAGACCTCATAAGCTGTCACTCGATCCTGAGGAGTCCCTGCCAAAAGGAGCCAAGGAGACATGGCCAACACGGCTGTTTCTCAACCGCCTCAGGACTGGAGTTGGACGTCCTAATGCAGAAATGGGGATATAATCAAAATTGCCCTATCGATTATGACTGTGGAGCGGCTCCTCAAACAATGGAGCATCTCCTGAATTGCCCTCTCTTGTCAGAGCCTTGTGGACCAGATGACTTGAAGGTTCTCAACTCCTGTGCCAGAGCCTGTGTTTTACAGTGGCTGGGAAAAGTGCAGCAACACGAAAGAAAAAGAGGAGATGTGAAAATTCACCATCGATTGGGGTTTTTTTTTTTTCCTCAACGAGTAAACATCCCCCGGGAGCAAATGATGGTGTCAGTGAGATATATTGCACATTACCACGTGTACAGCCCCCACCTCAAACCCTCAAAAATATTTCTGGTTGCACACCCCTCCTCCCTTATTAATATAATGGTTGTGCCCCTTCCCAACTCATAAATATTGTGGTTGCAACCCTTCCTCTTCTGGTTAAGCTTGCCCTCCCTACCCTCCATAAAAATTCTGATTGGAACCCCCTCCTCCATATCATATAATCAGGATCATGGTACAAAGGATTTGAACCCCAACACTCATGAAAAATTTGTTGTAGATCTGCCAAGTCGTTTACCATACCTAAAATAATGTGTACGGGTGTGTACCTTACAGAATCGTAGTCATGGTTTAGACTCGTGGAACAAAGACATTTCTCAACTGTGAATCTACCATTTATTTCATTATTTTAAAGTACTAGTACGTGCCCCTACGTGCGTGGCCGTACGTGTGTGGCCGTACGTGCGTGTCCGTACGTGCAAGCCCCCCCCCCCAAAACTTTTAAACCGCGAGCCAGAAACAAACACACAGGCCGTTCCTTTGCTCTCGCGTGCCCGTACGTGCAAACCCCTCCAAAAAAACAAACAACAAAAAAAAACTTTTAAACCGCGAGCCAGAAACAAATACACAGGCCGTTCCTTTGCTCTCGCGTGCCCGTACGTGCAAACCCCTCCAAAAAAAAACAAACAAAAAAAAAAACTTTCAAACCGCGAGCCAGAAACAACCACACAGGCCGTTCCTTCGCTCTCGCGTGCCCGTACGTGCAAACCCCTCCAAAAAAACAAACAAAAAAAAAACTTTCAAACCACGAGCCAGAAACAACGACACAGGCCGTTCCTTCACTCTTGTAAACGACGACTGGATTGGGGCATTGTGTTTATCTATAAATGCGCATAAGGAATCGAGAAATTATTAGAATAGATTGTCATCACTATCCGGAAGTGGTGCGTGCCTGTACGGAATGTTCACATGCATTCCACGAATTATCGCTTGCATTGAAGTAACAACTGCTGTGATACTTACATACAGAGAGTAAATTAAAATCCAAATTAAAATCAAGTTTACCTCCCTGTCTTTGCTTTCCATTTGCCACTTCTACGCCACGGTAACTAAGGCACCGATCCCCATTGTAACCAGCATGACACGTGATGTCATCGTCGGCCGGTCGCGCACCGGCCTACGCAGCAACATGTCCTTTCATTGGTTTGGTAAATAAATGGCCATAACTTGGGAACCACTTGTCTGATTAAAATCAACCTTGAAAAGGCACATCCACAGGGCCCCAGCAATATACCTGGAAAGTTTCAATTAGATTGGACCAGTGGTTGTCGAGAAACAGCGGGGTCTGTCTGTCTCTGTCTCTGTCTGTGTCTCTGTCTGTGTCTCTGTCTGTGTCTCTCTCTATATATATATATATATATATATATATATATATATATATATATATATATATATATATATATATATATATATATATATATATATATATATATATATATATATATATATCTCTCTCTCTCTCTCTCTCTCTCTCTCTCTCTCTCTCTCTCTCTCTCTCTCTCTCTCTCTCTCTCTCTCTCTCTCTCTCTCTCTCTCTCTCTCTCTCTCTCTCTCTCTCTCTCTCTCTCTCTCTCTCTCTCTCTCTCTCTCTCTCTCTCTCTCTCTCTCTCTCTCTCTCTCTCTCTCTCTCTCTCTCTCTCTCTCTCTCTCTCTCTCACACACACACACACACACACACACACACACACACACACACACACACACACACACACACACACACACACACACACACACACACACACACACACACACACACACACACACACACACACACACACACACACACACACACACACACACACACACACACACACACACACACACACACACACACCTGGAATTATAGATCGATATTTGTGAGGTAAACAGTTTATTTATTATTTCCAACACATTACTCAGTTGTTACACCAAAAACGAGATTGCTTACTCTTTGCAACAGTTAATGTGAAGACCAACAGGCATACACACATGTGTACTTGTGACCTTTCAACGTCACTCGTTTTTCACATCGATCGAAGGCTCATTGAGGAGATGGTACAGAAATCACTTGCATGACAAAGACATTAGAAGACATCAGTGTCCTTTAACATAATTATATATTGTATACAAAGTCGAGCCTCGTGGAGGAGCGAGAACAGGACTGATCAGGACGTAAAAGAATGAAAAGAACAGTAGAGCGAGAGGGGAGAAACACACCAAAAGCAGGGTTGAGGGACAAAATAGAGGCACACTTGGAGAAATAGGGGATGCGAGGAAGAATGAGAGCAATGAAAGGACCCAAGCGGAGAAAAAGATGGGTACAGTTGCAAATTCTCAATCACAGACGTGGAAGGAAAAACTGGTAACTTGGAAAGAGGTGGACTTAGGGGGAGGATTATTGGGGGTAGCAAAAATCATGGGTATAGATGGAGGATGAACGAGATGGTAGTGAACACCCTGGAGGGAAGAAAGCGATTGAAGAGCCGGAGGAGATGAATTTCACAGGCAGAAAAAAAGAGGAATGAAGACGTGGAGGTGAGCAGTGAGTCTGGATTTTGGGAAGTTCACCAGAAGGGGTTACTGGCAGAGCATGTGCACATTGCAGACACCTGGTGGGGAAGGAGAGCATGGAAGATGCAAAGGGTACAAGACCAGAAAGGAGGGGGTACATTGGCACAATATTGCATAAATGTACCCGATGAAGTTAATCCATGAAAATGCTCATCATTGGGCCAACGGCCCGACAAAGATAAATATAAAGGATGATGATGATGATGATGATGATGATGATGATGATGATGAAGAAGAAGAGGAAGAAGAATAAAAAGAAGAAGAAGAAGAAGACTATCAACCTGTCCGCAATAGTGAAGTGAGGGGCCCAGAGACTGTGTTTCATCGTGGGAGATTACATTGATCTAGAAGGCCTTGGTTTGCAAGGCGTCAAGCTGAGCAAAGTGTGAGGCAGGGACGCCAGCTCAGAAGGAAGAGCAGTATTCCATAAAACTGTAAATGAAGACATTGTACATAGATACAAGTCTAGATGCGCCAAGGAAGGACTTTGCATGAGAGAGGATGCCAAGTCAGCGGCTGGCATTGGATGCCAACTGAGATATGTGGCTTGTCAAAGAAAGATAATGGCTGAAAGTGAAACACGGAAAGTCACGATGATTGTTGAAGAATTAGATTGGAGGGTTTGCCACAGTCTGAAGAGAGGGAAGAGGCTGCTGCCTGCCTATCTGAAGGAAGAGGGATGTCACGGCAGAGTGTAGAGTCATCAGTAAAGAGACAAAGAAGATTTTTCCAGAGAATGATAGAGATCGTTGATGTAGACTGCTCACCTCCACTCATTCATTCCTCTTTTTCCCCACCTGAAGAAACTAACTTCCACATCCTCTTCAATCTCACCTCAATATTCAGGTCTTCAAGGTAGCTGTTCACCACCATCTCAGATCATCCCCAAACCAAAACCATTATCTTTTCTACCCTCATTAAGCCCACCCCGATCCCTCCTCATTCAAAATTTCCCGTTTTCTCTCCGAAGAGTTTCCCTCTGTATTCATCTTGTTCATCTCATCCGTCCTCCCCTACCAATGGCACGACCACGTCTCCCTCTACTTTGTCCTTCAACTCCTCTGTCTCTGTCTCTCTCCCTCTCCTTTTGTTCTGTTGCATCTTGATCCTCTTTCATGAGCCTTGACCTTGTCTCCAAAAAAAGAAAGAATGGGGTGCTAATTGTTAATTTATTTGTGCTTGCACCCCCCCCCCCCCGCCACCCTTTCCCTCTATGCAATTATTCCTTCAACCTTACCCCACTCGGCACTCCCCATTCAAAGCATGTTCTCATAAATGTTGTGGTTGCTGTTGTAAACTTACAAGTTTCTTTCAAGTTTTGAAGCGGAATACATTCTACAAGCAATGAAGTGCACTCAGTATTACTGCCATCTTCAATACGTTCATTACTATTCCTAGAGGAGCAGGGGAAAGAGCGAGGAGGTGGAGGGGGGGAAGAGCGAGGAGGTGGAGGGGGGAAGAGCGAGGAGGTGGAGGGAGGGAGAGCGAGGAGGTGGGGGGAGAGCGAGGAGGTGGAGGGGGGAAGAGCGAGGAGGTGGAAGGGGGGGGAAGAGCGAGGAGGTGGAAGGGGGGGGAAGAGCGAGAAGGTGGAGGGGGAAGAGCGAGGAGGTGGAAGGGGGGAAGAGCGAGGAGGTGGAAGGGGGGAAGAGCGAGGAGGTGGAGGGGGAGAGCGAGGAGGTGGAGGGGGGAGAGCGAGGAGGTGGAGGGGGAGAGCGAGGAGGTGGAGGGGGAGAGCGAGGAGGTGGAGGGGGAGAGCGAGGAGGTGGGGGGGAGAGCGAGGAGGTGGAGGGGGAAGAGCGAGGAGGTGGAGGGGGGAAGAGCGAGGAGGTGGAAGGGGGGAAGAGCGAGGAGGTGGAAGGGGGAAGAGCAAGGAGGTGGAGGGGGGAAAGAGCGAGGAGGTGGAGGGGGAGAAAGAGCGAGGAGGTGGAGGGGGGAAAGAGCGAGAAGGTGGAGGGGGAAAGAGCGAGGAGGTGGGGGGAGAGGAGGTGGAAAAGGGGGGAGGAGGTGGAGGAGGAAAGAGCAAGGAGGTGGAAAGGGAGGGAGAGAGAGGAGGTGGAAAGGGTGGAAGAGAGAGGAGCTGGAAAGGAGGTGGAGAGAAGGAAGAGAAAGGAGCTGGAGGCGGTGAGGAGGGAGGGCGAGAAAAGGGGTGGGGGAAGCGAAGGCAGCGTGAGGTGAAAGGAAGGGAAGGCAGACGTGTGGTGGAGCGTTAATTACGATTCATAAGTCTCATCAAAATGATTCTGCATAGAACAGTGAATACAAGATGGCCCGTGAACCCGTTGGATTCCCGTTATCACAGCGGTTGATGAAAAAAATCATTTCAAGAGAAAAAAAAGGATAGCTCCAGCGAACTATACCGCTGGGGTTGTTTGCATTGATCAAATTCTCCCAAAGAGTACTTGACTGAATCGGGAATTGATTTTTTTTATCATTTGTTCGTTGCCTAATTTGAACAAAACTTGATACTGCACACCGCAGGCGAATGCTGAGTAAGGTGGCCCTAAAATTTTTGCACTATCGTGTACCATTTTGGCTGTATTTTGGGAATATACATACATACATACAAGATGAGAGTTTTAGAAATATATAGATATAGATAGATGGAAACAAAATAACATCTGAAATCCATTTTCTACCGGTCATACGATAAAACACGGCCCGGAGACGAACACCGCCTGGCCACGTCCAGAAACAAACACCGCCCGGACATATCCGGAGCCAAACACTGCCCCGAACAAGTCCAAAGACAAACACCATCCAGAGATAAACAACGCCCAGACATGTCCAGAGCAAGAACAAGAGCGAGAGAGAGATGTGTGGGAGGGTGCTACACTGTATTAGGAGGTGAAGAAGCGAGGATGCGACAGAGACAGATGGGTGGGGGGAGGGGAGTTAGCAGAGAGAATGTTATGCTTTATGAAAAAAAAAAAAAAAACACATTCCCTTTTGCTGTTGTACAAGGTACATAAACTCTCACAGCATGAGGCATCAACAGTACAGCTTTGCACAAAATCATTGTTCAGCTTTTAGTTTTAAAAAAGTTTTCAAAAGGTCAAAACTTTTCAAAGAAAAAAATAGTTAAAAAAAATACATGATCGAAGGCTCGTACTGGAGCTGCCACACACACACACACACACACACACACACACACACACACACACACACACACACACACACACACACACACACACACACACACACACACACACACACACACACACACACACACACACACACACTACTAGTGCTTAGCCTATATCGGCAAATGTTTAGGAATCGGCAGGTTGGAGTCAGTGTGATTGCCGACTGTATATAACCCAGAAACCTTCAGTAGCTTTTACCAAAAAACAACATTACATTATAGACGTTTCAGGGAGATGTTCATAAACATTAATCTTTATAAACAGCTCCTAATAGTGATGTGAAGGGTGGAAAAAATTTTTGGCTCTAATTTAGAAAACACGTTAATGTGGCAAACGGCTCGGAAATCGGGTGTTATCAAATAGATTTTGCTTCGAAACTCACAGAGACAAACCATAGAATCTTAGTAAATCATATACCTCTACTTTGTAGCAACTGCGGACTGTACATCCCGATCAGGACAAGAACTGTACCGCCATCAACTGTAGGGTGCTCAGCAAGTGGCTTAAGCACTCAAGCAAGCACTCCAATTAAATGGATGATTTGGAATGGTTGGCCAGGCTGTGGCTGCATACCATGGAGGATCTTTTTAACTTTAATGCCAGTCTTCACCTTGCACACAGCAGTCAAAGAAATTAAATGAATTCGTTCAAATAATGACTTTATCCAAAAGAGTTGTTTAACGCAGAACAACATTGGAGACATCACAAAGTTTAATCACCTGTGAAATAAACATTGCAGATAATCTGCCACGTTGCCTGCTCGTTTGTGCACATGCCACGTGGTACATCGGTTCGGTGTCCACACAAATGTTATAACTTTTTAAAAAAACGTCCGTTTTTCACCAGATTTGCTTTGATTCCCTGTAGAGCACCTCGCAAAACCTCCAAAAATATACACAGATCTGGCAGACGCAATGGATAGGCAGTCCCTCTGGGGGACAAGGTGTAAGCTCAAGCAGTGAATGCATTAAATCATGTAGAGACCCTTTCACCTCCATCTCAGCTATTTCAAATTGAATGCATTTACCTCATGAAAAAGGTGTTTTTGGTCGGACTTTCACACAATTTGTTGCAGTCGAGTCAGAATCTGTCAGCGACTATAAAAACGTGGAAATAGATTTCAAATCGGAGTTAAGCAAGGCCATGAGGCTACATAGAACATTTGAGAAGCCTCACATTCCCAAATCAAAATCTCTATGCGACATATATTAATCAAATTTTAACGAAATTTCATGGAAATTGTTTTAGTCGAGTCTGAACCTGCATTGGCAAATACCAAAAATGAAAACAGAAATCGAATAAAACTTAAGACAAAGTCATGAAGCCACATGGAAGCATATGGAATCAACTCAGCTCACGGTGCTTAATAGATAAATCCACAATTCGACATAAAATGTTTAAAAAAACACCCGATTTTCATAAACCTTGCTGCAATTGAGTATTAAGCTACCTTAACGACTGCGAAAAGTGAAAACAGAAAAAAGTTCAAATAAACGCGAGGCTACTGGAAGCAAAAACCAGCTATAGTACATTCTCAAGAAAAAATCCTTTCCCACGTCGTAAAACATGATGTTTAAAGCATTCATGTGCAATCCTTATATAATCTAATAGCTTATAATATCACGCTTGTGGTGAGATGCACAACTTCCATGAGAAAAATTCATTTAGACATCTTTATCAGAGGAAAACCGGCGCGGCCTTGCATCTATCCGAGGTCCGACCGTGCAATGCCATCAGCTCGGCCCAAACTTAGACACTAATAACTCGATCATTATAAATACAGCTATTGATAGGTATGAAGATCAGGTATTCGATGATATCAGTAAGGAAAGTGAAAAAGAGAACATTTTGAGCACTTTATCGTTAAGAAAACGTTGCGGCCTGTTCCAAGTCGAGGCATGGTTGAGCAGGCCCAAAAAATGGTGGCTTCAGACCCCAGCAAGGTAACCCAGGATCTGCCTTAAGACCCCAGAGAGCGAGGTGGCTGAGGATCACCCGAAAAAGGATATAATTAAATAAGGCTGTTAATTATCTTCAAAAGAGGTGTTAAAATTAACCCAAACACCCAATTTTCACTCATGCACTTCCTTGGAGTTCCCTTAGTATACATGCAAAGTTTCAGGCTGCTAGGTTTTATGCTTTTGGAGTTATGGAGGACACACACACACACACACACACACACACACACACACACACACACACACACACACACACACACACACACACACACACACACACACACACATTTAGTAGAGATTATATACTTAAAAAAAATCCATAGTATTGTGAAATAATAAATTAAAGGAAAGAAAATATTGGCACATGAAAAATCACACCACCCCCAAACACTCCCCCCCCTCAACTGCACACCCTTCACCCCAAAGGCAATGTTCAATAAAAGCCATGTACGTACACATCCATTCGCTTCAGGCACAAACCCTGTTTCTATTAAAGGACAGAAAGCTTTGAGATAATATAGGTTCCGAGACTCCAGGAGCTGCTTAACCGCCTGTCGCACCAACCAACGGTGTGCTGACATAATATACCGTCCGTCAGTATAAAAGAAGAGCAAAATGCACCCTGTTCTGTTTTGCACGCTGAAAGGGTTCAAGTACATGGATGTAACAAAGCAGCCAGCCATGGCACAGTTGGACCAACACTTGCCGCCCTCTGTCACCCTGGCAAGTGCACTAGTCTTGCAATGGTGGGAGGGCAAATGAATGCATGCAATAAAAGAAAAGGAGGTGGGGGGAAAAAATGGAGCAAAGGGCAGGGGTGGGGGGGGAGGCGGAATAATAGCACTACAAATATTTCAGTGCTGAAAGCTCTGGAAGGAAGGCAGAGCCGTTGAGAGGTTTTGGAAGGCTGTGGTGAGTGCTTAGGCCGAAGAAGTCGAGTGCAGGGGAGGGTGAAAGTCAGACAGCCACGCGCGCCCATATTGCCTCAAGCTTTTAGCATCCGTGTGCAACAATGCTTTACCAGCAAACAAAACATCGGATATCCACAGATGACAAGGAGAATGGGGGCGTTTACAGGAAGAATGTAGCAAAGACTGAAAGATATTTTTGGCCATTATGAACAAACCTTTGCTGTGAGCTCAAACTACGTATGTGCATGATGGTTTTTTCTCGTAAGCAAGACTCAGAATACGAGGAGACATAACTACATGATGTATGGTAGAGTATCCTACTTCCAAGCCATCAAAAATTTGTGGTACATGTAAGACAAAGGGACCAAGATGTATTAGAATACAAGCAATCAATGTTTTTGTTGTTGATAATCCAGAGCACACAATTATGTGGAGCCATTTAATAGACTAAGGTGCATTATCAGATCATGCAACATGTTCTATACAGAGCGACGGTTCTGCCAAAGCAGTTTCTGTCTCTGGTTACAATTGTGGACAGGTCGCCACTCAGACACAAGAAGTGAAGACAAGAATTTACAATTTGTTCATGGTGCTGGCGATAGCTCGCCTACTCTTCTTGAATGACATGTGTGAGATCTTCGCGAGAGATCTTTAAGGTCCGCAAGCTAATGCCAGCAGATAGGATGCCCAGTTAAACATCCATTCGAGGGACGGCACTCACATTGATGCCTCACCCTGCCTGTGAACACTGGGATGACAACTTATAGCTGGGTCAGGATTAAACCCCAAGCAAGACAGCTGAGAGGTGAGGGTGTGTACCTCTAGGTCACACAAACAGCCAAAGGTGTGTTATGCATAATCAAAATCATGTCCCATGACTTTTGGTTTGAAAAATGAACAAAAACAACCGAACACCAATGCTGACAGAGCATCTGCAATAATTATCAAACAATTTAAACAGTCAACGAGAAAGTATTTTTTATACTGACGATACTTGCAAAATCCATAAAACAAATTTGACCTCCACTCAAATATTACAAGGATTACAAGTGAATCGGATGAAAATTGAGAATTTTAGAAATTCGGCCTATGTTGACCTTTTTGCCAATGTTGATCTGAAAAATAATTGGCTGGTTGAATTCAGTGATTTCAAATATATATCCTCTTCAAATTTCAAGTGAATCGGATGAAAATTAAGGATTTTAGAAATACCACCTTAGTTGTTGACCTTTTGACCTCAAACACAAGAGGCTTCTTCCTTATGACAAACTCTACCATGTGGTGAAGTTTCGTGAAGATCGGTTTAAAATTGGACCTGGAGGTGATAAACAGACAAAAAGACAGAAATACAGAAAAACAGACAGAAAGACAGAAAAACAGACAGAAATACAGAAAAACAGACAGAAAGACAGAAAAACAGACAGAAAGACAGAAAAACAGACAGACAGACAGAAAAACAGACAGACAGACAGACAGAAAAAGACAGACAGATAGACAGAAAAAGACAGACAGACAGAAAAAGACAGACAGACAGAAAAAGACAGACAGACAGAACAACAGACAGACAGAACAACAGACAGACAGAACAACAGACAGACAGAACAACAGACAGACAGAACAACAGACAGACAGAACAACAGACAGACAGAACAACAGACAGACAGACAGAACAACAGACAGACAGACAGAACAACAGACAGACAGACAGACAGACAGAACAACAGACAGACAGACAGACAGAACAACAGACAGACAGACAGACAGAACAACAGACAGACAGACAGACAGAACAACAGACAGACAGACAGAACAACAGACAGACAGAACAACAGACAGACAGACAGACAGAACAACAGACAGACAGACAGACAGAACAACAGACAGACAGAACAGACAGACAGACAGACAGAACAACAGACAGACAGAACAACAGACAGACAGAACAACAGACAGACAGACAGAACAACAGACAGACAGACAGAACAACAGACAGACAGACAGAACAACAGACAGACAGACAGAACAACAGACAGACAGACAGACAGAACAACAGACAGACAGACAGACAGAACAACAGACAGACAGACAGCCAGAACAACAGACAGACAGAACAACAGACAGACAGAACAACAGACAGACAGACAGACAGAACAACAGACAGACAGACAGACAGAACAACAGACAGACAGACAGACAGAACAACAGACAGACAGACAGACAGAACAACAGACAGACAGACAGACAGAACAACAGACAGACAGACAGACAGAACAACAGACAGACAGACAGACAGACAGAACAACAGACAGACAGAACAACAGACAGACAGAACAACAGACAGACAGACAGAACAACAGACAGACAGAACAGACAGCCAGACAGACAGAACAGACAGACAGACAGACAGAACTACAGACAGACAGACAGACAGACAGACACAACAACAGACAGACAGACAGAACAACAGACAGACAGACAGACAGACAGACAGAACAACAGACAGACAGACAGAACAACAGACAGACAGACAGACAGAACAACAGACAGACAGACAGACAGACAGACAGACAGAACAACAGACAGACAGACAGAACAACAGACAGACAGACAGAACAACAGACAGACAGACAGAACAACAGACAGACAGACAGAACAACAGACAGACAGACAGAACAACAGACAGACAGACAGAACAACAGACAGACAGACAGAACAACAGACAGACAGACAGAACAACAGACAGACAGACAGAACAACAGACAGACAGACAGAACAACAGACAGACAGACAGAACAACAGACAGACAGACAGAACAACAGACAGACAGACAGAACAACAGACAGACAGAACAACAGACAGACAGAACAACAGACAGACAGAACAACAGACAGACAGAACAACAGACAGAAAGAACAACAGACAGAAAGAACAACAGACAGAAAGAACAACAGACAGAAAGAACAACAGACAGACAGAACAACAGAGAGACAGAACAACAGACAGACAGAACAACAGACAGACAGAACAACAGACAGACAGAACAACAGACAGACAGAACAACAGACAGACAGAATAACAGACAGACAGAATAACAGACAGACAGAATAACAGACAGACAGAATAACAGACAGACAGAATAACAGACAGACAGAATAACAGACAGACAGAATAACAGACAGACAGAATAACAGACAGACAGAATAACAGACAGACAGAATAACAGACAGACAGAATAACAGACAGACAGAATAACAGACAGACAGAATAACAGACAGACAGAATAACAGACAGACAGAATAACAGACAGACAGAATAACAAAATCGACTGACCAATATAGTTGAAAAATCTTCGATTTTGGAAGTAACAAACTCACAGACAGAAAGCGGTGAAAACATAATCTCCTTCACCTTTGGTGGCGGAGGTAAAAATGTCAAGGTTCATGGAAAAGATGAAGTACAGAGGGATTAGACGCCGACATGGCAACAAAGGAATTAAGAGAACAGGTAAACAAGGGATGGAGGAATGAATGGACAGGACAATGTAATAATAAATAATAATGACCGTTTTTACAGCCATTTTTCCCTGCTGTGCAGGGGTTTGGCTTTTTTCTTGAGGCAATGTTTTATGGCCGGATGCCCTTCCTGACGCCAACCCTGGTCGCCTCTTACGACACACAGGGATATGGTACACCTATTCTAACCGGGGCATACACCGGGACCAGTACACTGGCACTCATTTCACCGACCTCGGAAGGATGACAGGCTGAGTCAACCCCCTGGTGTTAATTCAGCAGCCAACGGGGCTTGAACTCAGGACCCTTGGATCCCAAGCCGCCACCCTAACCACTAAGCCAACACCAGCCTTAGGACAGGACAATGTAATGGAGGAGGATAAGTATAAACAATCACAGGGGAATTGGGGAACATGATCATTTTACAGAACCTGAGAGTTGGTGTCAAAGCCACCCAATGCTCGCCTGTTTATACATTTATCGTTTTTTTAAAAGACTAGTCTAATTATATTTTTTATTATGCATTGCAGTGAAGTCTGATCCAAATAATTTTAAAGCAATATATGTATTTGTATATTGTAATCAGTAAAAAATAGTGTGGTAGATAAAAACATTAGAAAGGAAATAACTTGCACCAAAAACTTTAACATTTTCACGCTCACGCTGATGCTCACGCTCACGCCGGGGGTATCGCTAAAGCTCTCTGTTCTTCGAACAGGCGAGCTAACCAGAGAGTTGGTGTCAAAGCCACCCAATGCTCGCCTGTTTATACATTTATCGTTTTTAAAAGACTAGTCTCATAATATTTTTCATAAAGCATTGCAGTGAAGTCTGATCCAAATAATTTTAAAGCAATATATGTATTTGTATATTGTAATCAGTAAAAAACTGTGGTAGATAAGAATATTAGAAAGGAAATAAGTTGC
The DNA here is from genome assembly GCF_056783735.1 of Eptatretus burgeri. Lineage (NCBI taxonomy): Eukaryota > Metazoa > Chordata > Myxini > Myxiniformes > Myxinidae > Eptatretus > Eptatretus burgeri. The sequence goes on from NC_140969.1 coordinate 97,484,043, forward strand.
ACCAAAAACTTTAACATTATCACGCTCACGCCGGGGGTATCGCTATCGCTCTCTGTTCTTCAAACAGGCAAGCTAAAAACTAACACCTTCTTTGCGTTAATGATGTGGCGTCAAGGATGAAGAGATTTCAGGCGGCAGCATTATCTTCCTCAACAATGATAAAATATAGGATCCTGGCTATAATTAGCAAGGATTAGATTAATCTCGAAGAAGCAGCTGATACTCAGAGGTCCCCTGCATTTTGGAAGATATGAGGAATAGATCTGTGCAATATAAAAGCTAAATCTTGAAAGATTTTTGAAATATCGTGTACAAATGCCAAGTTACCGAGTTGGTTGCCATGGCAACAGCACTCAGCCAATCACAGCCATGATCTAATCAGGTTGAGATAATGTCATGAGGAATATATATCTGCAATATCAAAGCTAAATGTTGAATGGTTTTTGAAATATCACGTACACAAAAGTACGTGGACAAATGATCGGTCGGACAAAGCTCATCTTAATGTCCCACGTCCCCGACCTTGTCGGAGGAGGGACTGGGGATAACTGCTTTGTAACCTGGTGGTTGGTAGGGTATACTAGAGGTACGCACACTCACTTCTGAGCTGTCTTACTTGGGTTTGAATCCCGATCTAGTTATAATCTGTCATCCTGGTGTTTCACAGGCAGGGCGAGATATCAAAGTGTGTGCCGTCTCTCGGATATACGTGAAAATGTTGCGTCCCATCTGCCGGCATTGGTCGGTGGATGTTAAAGACCCCACAGTGTCCTTCACGAAGCACCCCAAACAAATTACAAATTCCTGTCGGTTTCACTTGAATATCATGCTCGGCCAGCCAGTTCATGAAAGACATGGGCCAAAAAAATGTTTTTGTAGTCGACCCCACAAGAAGGTGGAAACAATTGGGCTGTGGAAGAGGTAGGAGTAGACTTTGTAACCAGAACAATAAGGAGAAGTAAATTAATAAAATACTCTGTCAAGTTTGCATTATCCAGTTAAGAAGTTATATACAAGTTGTGCTACAGACACCCAAAGACAACTGCTAATGGTCGGCTGGTTGGACAGTTCATGTTGGATCTTACCACTTCCTCATCCGAAAGCTCACGTCCATGAACATTGCCTTGCTCTCGAACTGCCTGCTGATGCTTGCGTCCACGGATGTGACTAAGCAGGTAAACCTCAGAGGATATCTGAAGAAGCAACAGAGAAGACGTGAAAAATGAAAAGGCAGAACCCAGGACGAAACCAATAAATAGTCAATAGATGTACAATGTGTCCTAGAAATCATCAAAAGAGAAAATTTTTATTCTCACATTCATCATGCAAGTGTCAAATATCCTGAAAAGCAGATATTACCGTTACATTGCAGATGGTACATTCTTTCTCGCACTCGTATGGTGTGAGTCGTGGCGGATTCTCAGTGGAACTGTGACGTCCACTACTGAGCTCAGCTGCCTTCTCCTTCCGTTGCTCTATCTGTTCAAGATGTCGCCGCACGCTCTCATCATGCTGTGAACACCACGGAATAAAACCATCCATCACATCCCGTGGTCTGTACATGATTTCCACAGATATTCTCCTTGATCATGATTGCTACAGTAGACCCATAAGGGGTAAGGATTTGAGCAAACACAGGTAAAGAAGGAAGGAAGGAAGAACAGGGAAGGCAGAAAGATTGCAGAACGAATGGCAAAACCAACTTTACCTTCAGTTGGATCTTTTTCTGCAGCTCCTCCACGGCTTCTTGTTGAGCCGCATTAAGTGCTGCCAGCCTTTCCTCTCTCTCCCTGAAGGAACAACGTGAAACATTCGGAAACACGATAATTTCGAACTCGTGAAAAGGAAGTCATCATTTACTTGTGCACAACGCACCGATGAGAGTTCATAAACAGCGAAGAATGAGTGGGAGGGAGCGGTCGGGGAGAAGTGCTCCAAGTTTGTAACGAGAGTGGAAAATAATCAAAAGTGCAGTGCATTTGTTCAAATCTAAAGTTCACCTGGCCCTCTCACGTGCGGCATCTTCACGAGCCTTCTCCTTCTCTTGGCGCTGAGCTTCGACGCGAGCTTCATGCTCCTTGCGCTTCAGTACTATCTCCTCAACTCGGGCCAATCTCTCTGCTTCCAAAGCACGTTTTCGCTCCTGGTGACCAATGGTGCACAAAGGTATGGTGAGAGACCTCAAAACAAGACATTAACAAAATCTTGCACCAAATAAATCACCATTTATAGGTGGGCTTATGGGATAGTTCAGAGGTACTGTACTTACATTTATGCAGTTTATAGTCTGGGTTTTATTCCTCGGCTGACCATGAACTATCATTGTGGTGCTTCACAGACACGTCATTGCATTAATGAGTGCACTTTATCTTGGAGGGGATGTGAAGCCAGCTGTTTCATCTGCTAGCATTTGGTAGAGATTAAAAATTCCACAGTGCCTTTCAAAAAGAGGAGACCATTGCCTGAAAGTTTCCACCGTCAGTCCCATCTGCCAGTCTGCGATATGTTGTGTTAATTCCACATACTCGATGTGGGTCTGATCCCTCAGCTGGAATTCTTGGAGACGAAGAATAAGAGTCACCAACCTGATCAACAAAACATGGCAAATGACGATGACGATGACGATGACGAAGAAGAAGAATACAAAGAAGGAGATAACGACGACAAAGAAGAAGAAATCAACTTTTCTATTTTTCAAATCACTCGTCTGCAGTACTCAGCTGCTTGTTTGCATCATTTACATCAAATGCTGGCAGACAGGACCCTGGCTTAACATCCCAAGAGACGGATGGCGCACTCAACAATGCAACGGCTTGCCAACAAAACACTAGAATGACAGTTTATAATCCGTTTGTGAATCGAACCCAAATGAGACAACTCCTACTTCTTTGTATCCTCTCTGACCAAGAAATCGGCATTCAATGCTCACACGAGTTTATTATAATTTAGATCAACAACCATTCGCAAATAACGGATTTGCATTGACAAGCCTGACAGCCAATCAAAACGGTGAGTCTCAAATTAGATGACCAAGAAACATAGCAATGGAGGGAAGACAATTATTGCAAAAGGATCTGCTGATAGAATTTTGAAATTTAAAAACATTTTACTCGTGGAAACAAAGAAAGTGAAAGAAAGGCGAATATCATTCCCACATAGGCAAATGTCCGAAACGGAAATATGTTGACCAACTTAGTGGAAAGGTACATCCCCAGTTACAAATAGGAATAAATAGATTATTCAAAGTTAAACTTCCTGGTAATGAATGCAGGGTAAAGATGCTGCAGTTTTGTTGTTTTTTGATGCTCATATCCATTATCAACTTCGAACAATCGGTTTTCTTTACAGGATCGAGTTTGACTTTAATTTAGTTGTGCTTAAAAGTTGGCCGCAGTCCAATTGGCTGCTGACAATAAATAAAAACTGATAAGATGTACGCATTTACATGTTTGTCCTGTATAATAATTCTACAGTTTGTCTGCATTACAACCCCCGACCCGAACAACATAATCCACGTCATGTCGCATGACAATACTGAGAGAGAAATATGGCAATGTGACCTTTTACTGCATCACCTCTTAATATTCCAACTCCAATGACTTAATAGAAATTGAATTTTAAGATATCGTGCCCCGCTCCTTCCCAATTCCATATCCAGGTGATGCACGATGTCATCACCTGGGCTTTACTCCGTTTGTTTGTTTCCTTGTTTGTCCGGGTGATCTCAGCCATCTTTTGAGCTAGGAAGCTGAAATTTGTGGAGAAAAGTGAAGATGAGTTTCGGCAAAAACAAGATGTTATATTTATTGATGAGTCAATTAACTGATTAATTAGTTGATTATTATCGATTTATTAATTCCTTATTTATTTTCTTTCTCTGGACAATATCTCAGGCACCTTTTGAGCTCGGAAGCTGATATTTGGACACGACAGTGACCAAGTGATATGGCTATAAAAAGGGTGTTTTAGTTTTATTGATTAATCAATTAATCAATTAATTACTTAATTTCAAAAAAGTTACATATGCAGATGAAACAGTGGTGGTTTAGGTAAGCTATTCACCAATTGATAAAGAAATTAATTATTTTACGATTATTATTAATTTATTTTAATTATGCAATAAATCAATCAACTGTTGTGCAACACTCCACCCCAATTCCATCTCCATGTGTTGCACGGCGGCATCGCCGGGCACCGAAGGCGCCCCGGCGATGTCGCACACTGGAAGATTTGTCATTTATTTATTTACTTGGCATGGGGTGGTGTACTTTGAATGTACCTTGACTTATTTAAGATGTTTCTGAGTATATTCCCTGATGCCTATTTGTACACTTCCTGATGCATATTTGTACATTTCCTGATGGTCAGGTTGATGTGATGATACCATCTCTGACTTATTTCCAGTTGTTGCTGGAGTTCATCAAGGGTGAGTACTGGCCCCCACACGTTTCAGCACTTGTATGGACTGGATTCTGGGGAAGATGTCGCAGTAATGAAGCTGTGGTGCATCGTTTGGGAATGTCAAGATCTCTGACCTGGATTTTGCAGATGATGCAGTCATTTTTGTAGAGATTCTAGATATCTTTTTGGGGGCCCACGAGATGCTGAATGAGGAGTCCGAGCCACTGGGATTACAGGTTTCCTGGGATACAACTAAGATGCAGGCTTTCAATGACATCTTGGATGCTGCTATCCTGTCTGTACTTGTTTGTGGCGAGGATGTTGAGGTCACGGAGATATTCACTTCCCTTGGCAGTGATATTCTTGTCTCTGCTGGCTCTGAGCCAGAGGTCAACAGACGTCTGGGTTGGGCCTGGGGTGTCATGGATTCACTGGATAATGGGGTGTGGCACTGCCGGTACCTGTGCGCGAGGACGAAAGTCCAAGTCTTCAGGTCCTTGGTGATTCCAGTCTTGCTCTACGGATGTGAGACTTGGACTCTGAAAAGGGATCTGAGATGGAGACTTAATTCCTTTGGGACCAGGTCTCTTCGGAGAATCCTTGGCTGTCGCTGGGCAGACTTTGTGTCCAATGAGCAGTTGCTGAGAGAGACTCAAATGAGATTTGTTACCTGCATAGTCTGTGAGCGTCAGCTGTGGCTGTAAGGACATGTGGCTCGTTTTCCTGATGCTGATCCTGCTCACCAGATTCTCTCAGCGAGAGAGTCTCGTGAGTGGAGGAGGCCAATGGGCCGATCACGTTCCTCATGCTTGCGGCAGGTTGATCAGCATCTCAAGTAGATGGGGATGGGCCAGGCATCTGCCTGGGGGATGGCCAGACAGAGGCCCCTGGAGTACCGGTGAAAAGTGGATGCAGCGACGCGCTGTTCCGGTGCATGCTCCCATACCTGACCTAACCTGGTGGTTGGATGAGCACAAAAGGGCAATGTGATTGGGTAACACAGATCAGTCAGCAATTGCACAGCACTGCATACAAACAGGGCATCAACTGGACCTCGGAAGAACATGCGTATTGGACGTCACACCCAACAAACACCGACAATTAATGGTCGAAGCCTTGCAAAGAACAGAGATGTGGTCTCAACAACGAATCCATTGATTTCCCTCCAGACGACAACCCATTAGTTAAAGCATCTATAAGAGGATGGTGCAAGAGCAAGGATACAGGTAGGTTCACAAGTACGTCTTGGTACAAGTATACCACCACAAGAAATCACAACGCCACAGCAACGCACTGCTCCACACACGAACACGCCATCACGCAACACACACTCACACCTTTCACCAGTACATGCACAACACATGCAGAAAGCCTATCAATCTGCAACCCCAGCCCAATCCACACGCAGACCCAAAACACAGTCTTTTAATAACCCCGAGGTACTGTCAGGTCAGGCCAGATTAGATGTGACTTGCTACACGTATCATGTAAACCTGGACGAACCTGTTCCATGGTCGGGTTGTCGGCGACTAAACCATCTCCCCCACAGGTTTTTTGGTGAGGAGGGTGTTTGGATATGGACACCCAGCAGGATTAAAAACAAAACCCGTCAAAGGGCGGAGGAGCGCCTTGTGAGGCAATGGACACCCATATCTAGTCCCCATCTGTGTCTGCGGACGTCCTTCACAAGTTGGGTTACTTCCTATTCGGAGGTTGGTGGCAGGATTTGCACTCCGGCCACCATAAAACCCTTAATTCCACAAAACACAAAAACGCAAAGAAATCTGAAAACCCACTCCGTGGGAGTACCTCCTGTGCAGCTTCCCTTCGCAGGGCAGCTCCCTGGATGACGGGATTGGGGCAAAGCCTTCGGGACCCCAATCTTTGATGATAAAAGGGAAACTATGGGGTAACATTCCCGGGTCAGATTGCGGGAGAGTGTGTTGGAGTGGTGCTGAGGTGTCGTCCACCAGACGGCTGTCTCCTTGGGTTAACCTAAGGCAGTCCCTTCAGGTGGGTGCCTGGAATGTCCTATCCCGAAGAGAGGATAATCACCTGTCTGTTATCATCAGAGCTCAAGCGTTTGGACATCAGTATTGCAGCACTCTCTGAGGTTCGGAGACCGGATTGCAGCGAGATCATGGTGGGTGGGTACACCTACTATTGGTCTGGTCGCTCTGATGGTTACCATTCACAAGGAGTTGCTGTAGCTGTGTCCAATAAGCTGACTCCAATGATAACTGAGGTAACACCGGTCAACGTGCGTATTGTGAGACTAAGGATTCATCACTCCTTAAGTGTCATTTCCCTGGTCTCTGTTTATGCTCCGACTGAGGCGAGTGATCTCACTGTGAAGGATGCATTCTGTACCACGCTCGAGTCTGTGGTTGATCAGTGCCCCAGAAGAGATACACTTCTAGTCTTGGGGGATTTCAATGCATCGACTGGAACTGATAGGGATGGTTATGAGATGTGTGTTGGTCCCAATGGGTCAGGAACTATGAATCAGAATAGCACTAAGTTCCTTGACTTTGTAAGAAGTCATGGACTTAGGGTGGCTGGTTCATGGTTTCAGCACCCACAAGCTCATCGCTGGACTTGGTATTCCAACGCTGGCGGTGTGGCAAAAGAGATTGACCATGTCCTCATTGACGGTCGCTGGAGGATGATCAAGAACTGCAGGGTCTACCGGAGTGCTCAGTTCCTCAATACTGACCACCGGCTTGTTGTGGCAACTCTGAAGTTGCACCTTAAATCTAGGAGAATGGTACCATCCCAGCCAAGGCTGGATGTTGGCAAACTCAAGGATGAGAGGATAGCTGAGGAGTTTGCGAACAAGCTCAGTATAGATTTGGGGGGTCTGGGTGCTTTTGGGGGTCCTGAAGAGTTGTGGAGTGCCTTCAAGACCACCGTCCTCGATGTTGCCGGTGGATGTCTTGGAACTCACCGCAGGGCAAAGAAGAATTTTGTCTCTCAAGGGACACTGGATACAATTGACCAGAGTCGCAGGGCCAGGCTGACTGGCAGAGCTGAGCTGTTCAGGGAGCTGAGGCGTAAAACTGTTTGAGCGCTAAGGGTGGACAAGGAGGCCTATGTGCGAAGAATCTGTGAGGGGGTAGAGCATCACCTGTAGTCAGGTGATTCTCGCCCTGCTTCCAGGGGAATTCGCGCATTGCGTTCATCCAAGCCCATCCCTCGATGTACAGCAATTAGAGCAGAGGGTGGTAGGTTCTTTCGGAGGAGTCCGAAGTGAAGGTCCGCTGGGCCGGTTACTTTGAGCAGTTGTGCCAGGCTGATCCATCAGCTGTCAAGTTGGACGTCAGGGGTGTTACAATCCCTGTTGCTGACCCTCCAATCAACTGTGATCCACCTTAGTTTGTGGAAACACAGGCTGCGGTGTACTGGTTGAAATGGGGTAAAGCTCCTGGGATCTGTAGCATTCATGCTGAACTTCTCAAGACTGTTGGAAATGCTGTACCCATGTCATTGCATGCAGTTCTGTGATCTGCCCGGAACACAGGCATCATCCAAACTGACTGGAAGAGGGGCCTTGTTGTCCCTTTCTGGAAAGGGAAGGGTGATCGCCAAGACTGCAACAACTACCGAGGGGTGACGCTGCTCTCAGTGCCGGGCAAGGTCTTTGCTCGGATAATTATTGATGGTGTTCGCCACCATCTGCTTGAGCACCAGCGTCCAGAGCAGTCAGGCTTTACACCAAAGAGGTCAACGATTGACCGTATCCTTGCTCTTCGGGTCCTCACCGAACGCAGATGAGAGTTTCGGCAGGGGCTGCTTGCAGCCTATGTTGATCTCTGTAAAGCGTTCGATTCAGTGAATCGGGATGCCCTCTGGAGGATTCTAGTTCTACGTGGGGTGCGACCAAAACTGATCGATCTGAAGTCTGAACTCTACTCTGGTACTGAGAGTGCTGTGAAATGTGGTGGTGCCATCTCTGACTTATTTCCAGTTGTTACTGGAGTTCGTTGGGGGTGTGGACTGGCCCCCAGACTTTTCAGCACTTGTATGGACTGGATTCTAAGGAGGATATAGGAGAGATCAAGCTGCGGTGCATCGTTTGGGAATGTCAAGATCTCTGACCTTGATTTCGCAGATAATGCAGTAATCTTTGCGAATACTTTAGAGATCCTTTAGGGGGCCTCAAGGTGCTGAATGAGGAGTCGGAACCGCTGGGATTATGAGTTTCCTGGGTCAAAACTAAGATCCAGGCTTTCAATGACATCTTGAATGCTGCTGTCCTGTCTGTGCCTGTTTGTGGTGAGCATGTTGATGTCGTGCAGAGATTCACTTACCTTGGCAGTGATATTCATGTCTCTGCTCGCTGTGAGTCAGAGGTCAATAGACGTCTGGGTCGGGCCTGGAGAGTCATGGATTCACTGGATAATGGGGTGTGGCGCTGCCGGTACCTGTGCGGGAGGACGAAAGTCCGAGTCTTCAGGTCCTTGGTGCTTCCAGTCTTGCTCTATGGATGCGAGATGTGGACTCTGACCAAGGATCTGAGATGGAGACTTAATTCCTTTGGTTCCAGGTCTCTTCGGAGAATCCTTGGCAATCGCTAGTCGGACTTTGTGTCCAACGAGCGGTTGCTGAGAGAGACTCAAATGAGATTTGTTACCTGCATAGTCCATGAGCGTCAGCTGCGGTTGGATGGACACGTGGCTCGTTTTCCTGACGCTGATCTTGCTCACCAGATTCTCTCAGCGAGGGAGTCTCCTGAGCGGAGGAGGGCAATGGGCTGACCACGTGCCTCGTGGTTGCAGCAGGTTGATCAGCATCTCAAGGAGATGGGGATGGGCCAGGCATCTGCCTGGGGGATGGCCAGACGGAGGCCCCTGGAGTACCGGCGGAAAGTGGATGCAGCGACGTGCTTCTCTGGCGCATGTTCCCAAACCTGACCTGACCTGACCTGACCTGAGGTACTTGGGCATGCACAGTTCTCTGTGCATATGCACAATTACAATACCAGATTTAAAAATAAAAAAAAAATTCATCACCAGGAATCAGTCGTGGTAATCTAATGATGAGTGACATTGCCACAATCTGATAACTAAAATATGTATGCATGCTCACACACGTGACCGGAAGTGGTTCGCTATGAATGGCTAAGTGTGGTTAGCTGTACCTCCTGTCTTGAGAAGGCTCACGGACCGCAAGCGAAACGTCACCTGAGGAAGACTCTCTTTCGTGTTTGTTTGTTAAAAAATTGGGGAGTAGAGTTTACTCGGACTTTGTTCGATCTACTGCTTGGCTGTGCTGTGTACCTGAACGACATATAAATATGTATATATATATATATATATATATATATATATATATATATATATATATATATATATATATATATATATATATATATATATATATATTGTTGCGGATCCGGGGGTGGGGGGTTCTCA
>NC_140969.1:97498857-97626357 GCF_056783735.1 Eptatretus burgeri
CGAGGAGGAGACGCTCGTCGCGGGACCCGAGACAGGGTGATATCCTCCCCCCCCCGAGCATCAACAACCCCCTCCTGTTTCCCCCCGCGCTGAGATAGTGCGACAAGGGGGGCCCCCTTCTCCCACCCCCTACCAGACACTGTCCGCGAGGCCCGCGGAGTTGAGGCGCCGCCGCTCTGCGTCTCATCATCAGACGGGTAGGCTCGACACGGTCTCGGCCCCAGGTCCGCCTACCCCCCTCATCCTGGAGGGTGGTTCTCTTTTCTTTTGCTTTGGGAATATGTGTTGTCGGCGCCGTCTGTGAAGTAAAATTGTATAAGTGTTGCCGTGTGCTCGGTAGTCGGATAGCTCTGCATTGTGTTTCTCTTTTATATTTGCTTTTTGTGTAATATTGTGTTTCTTCTCCTTTTACATGTGCTTTTGGTGTAATTGTATATGTGTGCTTCCCGTTCATCGCGAAATAAATGTGAGTTATGTTGAACTGTTTTCCCGCTTCGCTTCGTCTTTTCTTTCATTGAATCTCCATCTTGCTTCACGTAAAGGGTTGGTCGTGGGCTAAAACGCCCGATAATTAATCGAACCGTCGAGGCCGACGAATAACACTGCTCGGTTATCCCGATAGTACGGAACGGGTCGCTTAAAGTGGCCCGTGTCCGAAGTCGACCTGCGGCGAGGTGCGATCGCCCGGTCTACCCTCCGTGTGGGTACTTAGGTAGGTCGAATTTGGCGAGCAACCCTATCCCACGCGGGGGCCGATTGGCACGATCGTGGTGAGACCGAAAGGTCCACCCGTGACTGGTTCCCGGCGTTAGTCCGAGAGGGTCACGACTGGATTGTCCGTCCGGTGGGCGACGTGCCGCGATTCGAGTTACGTGGCCGTTCGCACGCCGGCGGGCGCGAATCCGCAACACTGGTGTCAGGTCGTGCGATATAAACTCATCGCCCTCCTCGCGGCACTGGTATCGGAGAACGGGAAAACGGGCTCTCCTGTCTCCAATTAAATTCACGGGAATCGGTCCAGGGGTGAGAGGAGCGACCCCGATTCCCTCCAAATTACGAGCGAGCTAAATTAACCCTTTAAGAGAAGCAAGATGGCGTCTCAAGGCGAGCGGGAGCCGGGGGTATTAGAAATGGATGTAGAATGTGTAGAATCCATGGCTCAGGATGAAATCCCCGTGCAGGAAATGTTGATTGTACAGGAAAACGAACTCGCCCAACTGAACCCAGAGCCCGAAATAGGTGCGGCAGCGGCCGCGGTGTATGACACCTCCCCTCCCCCTCTCCACCAAAACCCCCGACCCTTGCCGAAACGGCTCACCCAAGCGCACCCGACATGGCCCAGCTATGCGCCATGCTGGCGGCAATGACAAACGAAGTGAAAAACGAAATAAAAGGAATGAACGAAAAGATGGATGCGAATGCACAAAAGATGGATACAAATACAAATGAAATGAAAAACGAAATAAAAGGAATGAACGAAAAGATGGATGCGAATACACAGCAAATGAACAAGCAAATGAGGGAAGAAATGAAAGAGCTGCGGGGTGAGACGCAGAACATGGGAATGAGCCTAAAAGGAAGCTTGGAAGAACTAAAAAACGAAATGAAAAAGGAAGTCGACACGATACGAGCGGAGGTGACCGGGTTAAAAGAGAAAGTAAAAGGAGTGGGAGTCGCAATGGAAGAAAGTAAACAAGAGAGGGTAAACGAAATAAAGACGGTGGTGGGAAAAATAGACAAAGTAGGAAAAGGATTGGGAGAAGTAAAACAGGGACAAGACCAAATAAAGGAGGAAATAGGGAGGAACACGACGGCGATAGAGGAATTAAAAAGAGAACAAGGGAAAATAAAGGAGGGATTGGGAGCCGTGAAGGAGGACTGTGAGAAAAGACATCGGGAAATGACAGACAAAGTTGAAAACCTGCGAAAGGAGGTAAAAGCGGAGACACAGAAAGGATTAAAGAAGGTGGCGGAGGAATGTAGAAAGAGACATGAGGAGGTAATTAATGAAATGGAGCGGAAGGCCGGAGAAAAGACAGAGGAACTGGGGGAGCAGATAGGAAAAAACCGGGGCGAGACAGAAGAGCAGTTTAGGACAACGAGGGAGGAAATATCCAAGACAAATAAGATGGTGACACAGGTACAAGGGGAGGTGGAGCAAATAAGAGAAAAAGTCGGGGAACTGTCGTTAGGAACGATAGGGGAGGAAATAAATGGGGTTATAAAGGGGAAAATGGAGGAAATGGAGAAGAGACTGACGGATAGGGTGGAGGCCTGGTGTGAGAAGCAGGGTGGCCTCCTTCGGGAACAGGAGGAGAGGATATACTCCCTCGAGGCGGATCGTGCCCAGGTGGGGCCGGTGTCACAAGGCGGAGGAGGAGGCTTGCCCGATGCGGGGGTGAGCATGCCAAGCTTGGGGAGGGTAGAGGCCGCGGGGTCTTTTGGCCTAATGGGGGTACCCAGAATGACTGTTCCGGGGGGTGTGCAGAGTGCGAGTCCAATGGCTTGGGAGAGTAAGCGGGACGACGCGGGGCACGGACAGACGCGGACAAGGGTGGTGGAGCCCCCGGGCAAATGGCTCGGACCCTGCGGGAGTGAGGCACCGTTGGGACTGGGGAGGTACACTCCTCCCGGAGTCCCTGGGGAACGGGAGGAGACCTCAAAAGGACCAAGGGTGCCGCTACCCCCGTACGATGGCAAGACGGACTTGAGGGCATACATGGCCCAGTTCCAGTGTGTTGCCAGAGGAAATGGCTGGAACGAGGTGCAGGGTGTGGCACAACTCACAGCGGCCCTGCGTGGCGTGGCTTTGGAAGTCCTGACCACGGTACCCAGTGAGGGGGCGACCCTGGAGGATCTCCATTCGGCCCTAAAAAACCGATTTGGCATGGACCAGCAGAGCGAGCTTGTTAAAGCTCAGCTCAACGGGCGCAAACGACGTCCCCAGGAATCACTGGGAGAATTGGCACATGACATTCGCCGCTTGGTGGGGATCACGCACACCAACATGCCACCGGAGTACCGGGAGGAGATTGCCCTGGACCATTTCCTTCGAGCAATAGGGGGCACCGATGTCGGAGCATTGCTCACCGTATGGCGCCCGGACAACCTCCAGAAGGCGGCTGATACTGCTGCCTGCTGGGAGGCAGCCAGAACGCCATTGGGAGGGGCTGGGCGCCACGCGGTGGCAGTCCGACAGGTGGACCCCGTGAACGACAGTGCGCTGGGAGCCGGGGCAACCCTGGGCGACCAAGCGCGAATGGAAAGGATGGTGCAGGGCATGTTCGACCGCCGGTTCGGGAGACCTGGGGAGAGGCGGTCGGGCCCGGGAAGGGCGGGAGATGGGCCATCGGGGGGTACCCCAATTCGGAATGGAGGGGGGTATAATTCGGCGTACTGGAGGCAAACACCTTACCAGAAGAGGTGTTATAATTGTGGCGCAGGGGACCACCTGCAGCGGAGGTGCAACGCCCCGCGCATGGAAATGCCCCCGCGAAGAGAAGAGCCACGGCCCCCTAGACCACCAACTCCGCCCCGGGTCAATAGGGATAGCCAAGCCCAACCATCACCCCCCCACCAGTCCCCGGGAAACTAAGAAGTGCCGAACATGTAGGGCCGTGTTCGGCAGACTCAGACGGAGAAGAGCCCTCAGAACTGCGACAGGTCATCAGTTGTGGCCAAATTGGCAAAGGTAGCTTAACAATTCGGTGCAAGATTGCCGGCGTAGGGGTAGACGCCGTTGTGGACACAGGAGCAAGTTCCACGATCATCAGCCCTGTGGTCCTTGATTCGAGTGTAGACGGTTGGGATGAGATCCACCGTCTGCAAAACCATAGTTTGCAGCTAGCTACCGGGGCAACGGCCCCTATCATAGGACGTGGTTTCGTGTCGTTTAAATTGGGCACCGTGAAAACCAAGATAGAGGTTTGGGTGGCAGAGGTGTACGACCCATGTCTAATAGGGTTGGATGTGCTGACGGCCGGTGGTTGTAAGATCGACTTGGGCCAGGGGGTCATGCAGTTGGGTGGTGAGGAGTTGCCGTTAGGGCGCGTGAGCACGGATGAGAGGGTGGAGCTGGAGGCTCCTGACTCCGTGGTCATTCCCCCGGGTGCCGAGGCGGTGGTCCCGGCCCGGTGGCGAGCACCCCCAACGTGGCAGGGCCCCTGCGGCCTGGCGGAACTACCGGCAGGGCCGTCAACCCCGGGCTTAGTCGTGGGCCGCACCCTGGTAAGTACCGACGGGCCAATAGCACCCGTGCGGGTGATAAATGTTAGCACGGAACCACGCACTATCAGGAAGGGCACGAAGGTGGCAGATTGCACCCCAGTAAAAGAGGTCGCAGAGCTGAGGGACGATAACGTCGAGCCAGACCGGCCCCAGAGGGAGTCTCCAGACTCGATTAGGAATTGGCCCGGTCCCATTTGTGAGATGGTAAATCGGAGTAGTGTAGATTTGGAGGATGCCCAGTGGGAGGCCTTATACAAGCTGGTCGACCGACACATCGGGATCTTCTCCTTGTCACCCGAGGATATTGGACGTACGGGCCTGGTGCAACATCAGATCCACACCAATGGGGCCCGGCCTGTCCGTCAGCCTGCTCGAAGGCTCCCATGGAGCAAAAGAGAGGAGGCTGATGAACAGGTTGAAAAGATGCTCAATGCAGGTGTCATCAAGCCCTCGGGAAGTCCTTGGACTTGTTGTGCTGGTTGTGCTGGTTAAAAAAAAAAAAAAACCAGTTGTGCTGGTTAAAAAGAAGGATGGGACCACGCGTTTCTGTGTGGACTATCGCCAGCTGAACAACATGACACTCAAAGACTCCTATCCCCTGCCTAGAATTGACGATACCCTCGACGCCGTTGCAGGCTCTAAATGGTTCTCAACTTTGGACCTCAAGAGTGGGTATTGGCAGGTGGAGATGGATAAGACGGGGAAGGAGAAAACGGCATTTTCCACAGGGAAGGGACTGTATCAGTTCACTGTGATGCCGTTCGGTTTGTGTAACGCCCCCGCCACCTTTGAGAGACTGATGGAGCGTGTACTAGGCGGCATGCCGTGGCAGTCATGCCTGGTGTATCTGGATGACGTCCTGGTACACGCTAAAACATTCACCCAGGAGATAGCCAATTTGGACCAGGTGTTTGGGCATCTCAGGCAGGCAGGGCTGAAATTGAGCCCAGAGAAATGCACTTTGTTCGCAACAGAGGTGGCCTATCTCGGACACGTGATAGGCCGCGAGGGGGTGAAGACCGACCCAGGAAAAATTACAGCGGTAGAGGAGTGGCCCGTACCTACAACTGTCAAACAGGTACGGGGCTTTTTGGGACTTTGCTCCTACTACCGGCGCTTCGTGGCAAACTTTGTGGAGATAGCTCCCTCCCGTACAGGTAAGGATGAAAGTGTCCAACTGCAGACAGCAAGGCCAATAATTCTTTGCGAGTGACGCAATAATTTCGCTCGGGCTTTGACAGAACCCTACTATAATAGGCAATCACTCGTTCGACACCTTGTTGGACTTGAGACAGGACCGCCCCCAATCCTCCCTGGCTAGCATCCGTGTCAAGGATGAACTGGCCAGTCTCGGCCGGATACGCCAAAACTGGGGCTTCTATCAGATGTTGTTTTAGGTGATTGAATGCTTTGGTGCAGTTTTCTGACCACACAAATTTAGCTCCCTTCTCTGTCAATTGGTGCAATGGTCTTGCAATACTTGCAAAATTTTCCACAAATTTCCTGTAGTAAGAACAGAGGCCCAAAAATCCTCTGACGTCTCTTGCATTTCTGGGGGTGGGCCACTCTTTTACTGCCACTGCCTTCATTGGGTCTGTGGCCACACCGCTCTCATTCACCACGTGACCCAGATAAACGACCTCTTTCCTAAAAATTTCGCATTTCCCAGGGTTCAGTTTTAACCCGGCCCCCTTCAATCGCCTGAAAACCTCCACCAAATTTTTGGCAGCCTGCTGAAATGTGGGAGCGTGGACAAGAACGTCGTCTAAATAGATCAGGCATGTTTGCCATGGCAGCCCAATCAAAACGCGTTCCATCAGACGTTCAAATGTGGCGGGGGCATTGCACAATCCAAAAGGCATGACGACAAACTGCCAGAGGCCCTTCCCTGTGGTAAATGCTGTTTTCTCTCTCCCTTGTTGGTCCATTTCCACCTGCCAGTAGCCACTCTTCAAATCCAATGTAGTGAACCATTTTGAGCCGGAAATGGCATCGAGTGTATCATCAATACGTGGCAGGGGTTACGAGTCTTTGAGCGTCACTTGATTGAGTTGGCGATAATCCACACAGAACCGAATGGTCCCGTCCTTCTTTCTCACCAACACAATGGGAGACACCCAAGGACTTACCGAGGGCTCAATAATTCCAGCCTCCTTCATCTTTTCCACCTGTTTTTCAGCCTCATCCCTCTTTGCAAGAGGTAGACGTCGTGCAGGCTGTCGAACAGGTCGAGCCTCGCCAGTGTCAATTTGGTGCCTGACTTGACTCGTGCGTCCAAAATCCTCGGGAGAGAGAGAATACATCCACATTAGCACCAACCAAATTGTGCAATGACCTTACCTGGTCCACTGTTAACCCCTGTTCTGCTCGGTTTACCATGTCCCTAACTCCCTCTGGCCAATTTGTTTTTCCAAAATTTTGCCCCGACTCCGGCTGACCTGGCGAGTCTGTGGTTCCGTCCCCTCTGGTGATCTCCACTACACTGCTACACTTTGCTATAACAGCTCCGCCCCTCACTGTGTGAGGGCTGTCAGACAGGTTGAGCAACCGAACCACTACCATGGGCTGATGTGTATCCACGAGTGTACGACCCACCATCAATCCTGCAGTTTCCCCCGAGCTCCACGGCTCTACCATCCCGAGCTGGCCCACGTGATTGGTCTTGCCGATATCCGGGCCAACACCACGGTCTCAGACCTGGGAGCCACGGTCACGGTGCGCGACATCTCCAGTCGCGCCCCCTGCGCCTCCTCGACTTCCCCCAGTCCCTCCAACCGTAGCTTTTCAGTCTCTAGCCACATGTGACCCTGCCCCAGGTCTAGTTGGCAGTCATGTTCCACAAGGAAACTCAACCCCAGAAGGCCCGCACAACCTCCTCCAAGGCTCCGTCGCGAGTTTGTAGCTGCTCCTCAACCAACCCGGACACTCTACTTACAAAAGACGGCTCTCCCAGGCCTTTATCCAAGACTTCATCTTGGCTCATAATTTTATCTTGTTCGTCAAAACGAGCCTCCAATTCTTTTACCTCCTCCGCCAAATTCATCCCTTGCTTCCTCAGCTCTCCCCACTCGTCTACTTGCAGCTGCATACGAGCATCCACACAGGCACGATGACGTTCCAGGCTTTCATCCACTTTATCAACCCGAATGTTCGTTGCATCAATTTTATCTACCAATTTTTTCCGTATATTTTCCCCCTCCAATGTAATTTCTACCTTTGTTTCCTCCAATCTATCCTCGAATTTACTTTGTATTTCCCCCAATTGAACATCCACACACTCCTGCATCTCAGGTTTCATTTTCTCCATCTTTTCCCCCAATTCATCCCTCATTAAATCAATCCGTGCACCCAACTGTTCCCCCATTACCCCCAATTGATCTGTCATTTCTGCCATTTGTGCCGTCATGTCTGCCCTCTGTGTCACGAATTGATTTTCCATTTGTGCCGTCATGTCTGCCCTCTGTGTCACGAATTGATTTGCCATTTGTACCGTCATGTCCGCTATTAAACGTTCCAACAGTGTCTGGATCGTCATCGCACCGGTTTCCGGCGCTGCCGGCTCCATTACGGGCAATGAAGCACGGTCCGCGCTCGGAATGGGGGAGGTTTCGATCCCACCCCCGTCTCTCCCTTCTTCCCCCGACTCGCTGCCAGACACGTGGCCTTCCTCCTCAAACATCTGCACATCCGCCATGGTGCAGAAGTCCCGTTTGCCGCCAATTAAAATTAATTTGAAAAATCCCGCCAAAATTTCCCCGCGCTTTTCTGTAGTAATTTTATATTCCAATTCGTGGCGAGATTTTAATCCTGGTATATAATTTAGAGGGGTTCGAACATCCAACACCCTGACACCAATGTGACGTCCACGGGACTTGAACAGTCCCGCTAACGTAGAATGAGCCGAAACGATGGAGGCGGTTTATTTATTTATAACCCAAAGATGGCGGTTCTAATCGATCTACCGCAAACGGGACGAGGAAGGTGGCACGAGTCGCTTTTCACTGAGTTGATAACGTTTATTTCTCTAACCAGAAATAACAAGACTCGGCAAGAAGAGGGATCCAGGGCGATTCGACGGGATGGTGGTGTGGGTTCGGGCGTGGGGAAAACACAGACAATTCCAATGAATATACAAATCTCAAACACTCTAAGGCACCAGGTACACACACACACACACACACACACACACACACACACACACACACACACACACACACACACACACACACACACACACACACACACACACACACACACACACACACACACACACACACACACACAACGTAGCTGGTCCTGGTGGTCAGGCTGGCCCGTGGTGCGGACGCAACAGTCCCTGGATTGGCGCCGGACGAGCTGGCGGTGCGCTCGTCAGGGGCAGGAGACACCGTCGACTGTCGACCTCCTGGTGTCGGCCCAAGTCCGCTCACAGCCGCCAGGGAACCAGTTCTGGCGCCAAGTTGCAAGCAGGAGAGGGAGGCAGGTTCGCCCACCGTTCGACCCCGTACTCAGAGCCAGCAGAACCCCAGAGCCAACCGAGCTGAGGCACGAAGCACAGCAGGGCCTCGAGACACGATGAAAACCAGGATCGAATCAGCCCAACAACAAAAAGCACGCTCCCAGCACAACAGCCTCCACCAGAACGGTTTTTCTGTCCCGATCTTCTTCCTCTTCCCCTTTTCCCCGAACAGAGCCTTTTTATCCTCCAGTCCTCGTCACTTCCAATCGAGCCGTTTATTGGCCCTCCGCCGTCGCCTTCCGCCAATCGTGATCACGGGGCGAAGCCATCCGCAGCACTGTCCTGTGACGTCACGGCAAGCCTCCAGGGAATACTAAAAGGGGTTTACGCAGACACCCTTACCCTAACCCGTGTCCCTATCTAATTACGTGACAATTATCATTTCCCCCTTAAAGAAATGGACATTTACGAGACAACTTATCATCACTGAATTGCTACTTATTACATCGAGATCCTGGTACACTCGAACAGCATGGCATACCTAATTAAACATCCTAATTACCCTTTGAATGCATACCCCCCCTCAGACGTAACAATATATACATATATATATATATATATATATATATATATATATATATATATATATATATATATATATATATATATATATATATATATATATATATATATATATATATATATATATATATATATATATATATATATATATATATATATACATATATATATATATATATACACACATATATATATATATATACACACACATATATATATATATATATATATATATATATATATATATATACACACACATACACATACATATATATATATATATATATATATATATATATATATATATATATATATATATATATATATATATATATATATATACATATACATATACATTTTGATGCTGCGTACCATATTCTGTGACAGATCGCCAGTGCTGTTGAAGAAGTTTCTTGGCAAGGGTTATACGAGGTGATTTGCCATTGCCTTCCGAGAAGAAGTTAGGGCAGGTACCTGAAATTTGTTCAGGTTGCTGGCGATAGCTCGCCTCCTCTTCACAGAGAACACTGTGGGGTCTTTCACATCCACTAACTAATGCTGGCAGAAGGGACAGCCAGTTCAATGTCCATCGTAGGAATGGCACATGCATTGATGAATCACCCTGCCTGTGAAACACCTGGATGATAGTTTATATCGAGGTCAAGATTGGAACCTAGTTCGACAACTTAGAGGCTTGTGTGTGTATCTTCTCTCTGCCATCCTGCCAGATATTGGGTGGTCGCTAGACTACCCTTAGTCTCAGGTTTTCCGTCTGTCTGTATGTCTGTCTGTTTGTTTGTATGTAATGGACAGCTCTGGAGGCCAGAGGAGTCAACCGATTTTGATGAAACTTGACTGGTAGGTTCATACCAGGATGTAGTTGTATGCTTTTGAGCACCTGTTATGGACGCCACCGTTGCCTAGCAACGGGACTTTGAAATTTTTTGAAAAAAATCCGAAAAATATTTTTATGTATATTTTTTTCGAAAATCAAAAATCGGCTTCTGCGCATTGATGCGCACTATAATCAAACTCTGTCAAAAACTGTATGACTAGTATGCAATTATATAGCGACTACCCATGTTGCCTACCGGCTTGTTTACTTTAGAGTGTTTGTTTGTTCCTTCTAACTTTCAAACCCCTGAGCCAATTTCCCCCAAATTTGCCGGTACCACATTACTTTTGCACACGAAAGGATGTTTTTCAATTCTTAATCAAATTGATTAAAAACATGAAATAATGACGCTTTGGCCAATTGAGCCTCACATGTCGGTCCCCACGCCCCCCCCTCCTCCTTTGGGGAGAGGGGCAGAACTTGGCTTGCACCTTTGCGTTTCCTAGTTCGAAGGTCAATACTCTGTCGGAAATGTAACCAATTGATTTAAACATTTATTATTCTGCAAGCAAAGTGCTAAGATACAAGGGACCACAGTCTCCATGGGACTATACAGAGTGTAAGGTCGTTCAGGATCGTGTGAGCACTTGTTAAACAAGGCAATGGGGCCATTTGGCCCGTTATTGCCATATTGCACTCCAGAGTCAATGTTTGCTTCAACTGTAAATAACAATCTTCTTGATGTTTTACTGAAGTCTAAATGACCCAATCTTGATCAGGTGACCAAACTTGTCTGATATTATATGACAAAGTCGTTTGGGATAAAATAAATATGAAGTGTTCAAGAATCAAACTTTGATGAATAAAGCTTGGTGTACACAATCTGCGAACAAACGTGAGGCATGGATAAGTCATCGGTCATGGATTGTATTGTCCAAAAAGACAATTTCCATTTCTAATACGGACATTATAATAATAGGCCGAACTACACTTGGCATGTTAGTGTTTGCCTCATTCCATTTAATATTTTTGTACAGTACTTCAAACTTTACTTTTTACTCAAAGTATTACAAACACCTTGGTTTCTCCCTTTTTAAGTATTGAATGCAAAATGTTGTTCCAGACTTTTGGAAAGACAGATCGCCGGTTAAGTGTCACGGCTTGTTACCTGCACGGCCTCATCACGGGCCTGCTTCTCCCCTTGGCGCCGCTGCCGTTCGTCCTGAAGCTCATCAAGCCGAACCTCGTACTCACGGAGCTTACAAAGCGCATCGTGTCGCCGGTTCTGTGCTTCCAGTGTGTTGATGAAAGCTATCTCATTCACCTGCACACGCCAAGAAAGAGTGACCACATTCCAAATAAAGTTCGCTCGGAACGCTGGTTTTGCTAAACTTCACGTTACTACCCATATTTCACACAATTACACAGGAAAACAAACAATGCACCAGACCAATGCATTATTACGCCTAATTAACAATGACTACTGCCCACAGCTATCCATACAAGCCACACTACCAATATTACTACATCGAAACACGAGCAAACATAACCTTCGCAACAAAGTTTGCGAAGGTAATAATTGTTGGTTTTTCGAACAGAACAAAATAACAAACAATTGCTGCAAAGACAATCTTCTTCCGTCAATGAATTAGGCAGTGAAAAATATATATATTTTTTTAAATTCCCAAACAAAGACAAGTTTTTTCTGATATGCACTTTGCTGACCTAATAGGATTTTTAATCTATCCTCCTGACTGGCAACACATCATCATACAAGCAATGTCAGAATGGGGCAAAACAATGATGCTTTCTGTCTCCAAAAATACTGCCCATGCAGGACTACAATTATCTACTATCTCAGACAGTAAATGCCTTGAGCCTGGGATTGACCCATAATGCCCTGGTGAAGTTTTCTAATACGAGGCTCAAGTGGACATAACAAAAGCATCATCTGCAGAAGTCAGTCCACATCGTGCCCACACATAGTCAGCCATGCTCGATTCACCTGCGTTGTGCAAAAAGCTGGTTGGAATGGAACGGTTTCTATATTTATTTATTTTTTCTTCTTTCTTCTTTCTTTGCACGAATGAGGCTCATGGAAGAGCAAGGTAGAAGTGACAGTGGGACAAACATCAAGTGAATGAATCAACAGAAAAATAGGATATGGGGGAGGGGAGAAAAAACTGAAACTAGCAAGCGAGGTGGATGGATTAGGAAAGGTTAATGGGGGCAATAAAGATCATGGGTCAGAATTGGGGATGGCAAAAGATGGCGGAATACTGCTTGCTCGAAACCCTGGAGCGAAAAGTGAGACAGAACAGCCTCTGGAAGGTGGCTCTGTAGATGGAAGAAGTGAGGAATTAAAGAGTTGAGGTATGCAGACAGACTGGATTTTGGAAGTTTAACCCGGAGCAGGATACTGGAAGAACACCTGCATCCCCGCCCCTCTTATCTTCTGCTCCCCTTGTTGTACTTTCTGCGTGTTGGCTCTCATATGAGCCTCGACATTGTATACAAAATAAAATAAAATCCTGGTATAGATCGGGAGAGTCAGAGGACAGAGAGAGAGAGAGTCAGAGGACACACAGACACAGACACAGACACAGACACAGACACAGACACAGACACAGAGAGAGAGAGAGAGAGAGAGAGAGAGAGAGAGAGAGAGAGAGAGAAAGAGAGAAAGAGAGAAAGAGAGAGAGACAGAGACAGAGAGAGAGAGAGAGAGAGAGAGAGAGAGAGAGAGAGAGAGAGAGAGAGAGAGAGAGAGAGAGAGAGAGAGACCACAGACCTGCCTGTGATGTGAGAGAAAGACTCTGAGCTTCGGCCTAACCACGAGTGGTCGAGTAAACAAACATGATGGTGTCATGTATGGCTGTCTTTAGCAAGAAGTGCAGATCTGTTATCTTGTGCTTTATATGGTTTTACATGCATGTCATATTGGCAGAGTTTACAAGTTTTCTCTCAGGATGTACTTGCATGTTCAATGAAGACAAAGTTAAAGTTGCCCTTTTATGTACAATGTAACTTGCCTCGTGATCAGTGATTGTATCGACATCTAAGATGAAGAGTGTCCCACAAGTCAAAATATGATTTTTGCAACAAGCTAGTGACAGTGATGAAAACACCACACGATGTGAAGATCCTGGTTCAAAAATAAGACCATCACAAAACGGTTTAGTTTTACTCCTTGAGGCTTCGTAATCCTGCCAGCAATCCAGAGGAGGACAGACAATAGGAGCACATGGATCTGATACTTGGCAACGTGCTTGGATAACAATTTTTTGCAACAGCTCAAGCAAGTAAGGAATCGAAGATTAGACCTGTAAACCAATAATAAGAATGTAAAAAAAATAAATAAAATCCAAAACAGGATGTACACAAAATAAGGATCATGCACAGACAAGTTCAAAAAGAAAAGTGGAATAAATTATCCACACTTGCTTATTAGAAAACAGTGAAAGGTTGTTAACAGTTCGTGAACACATTTGTCCCATTTCAACATCACTGTCAAAAGAACTCCGTTCCGCAGCACTGAATGCCTGGTGTTTGGACAGAGACAAATTGCCTGAACGAGGCACCAGAGAGAGCTGAAGCCACGAGTTCAAAAGGCAGTTGAAATGTGAGCTCGTCACCGCGTTCCTCACGAGACGCCGAGGGATTTCCCCGTCTGTCACCGATTTACCAATGGTAACTGGCATCGGCTCGATGGCGTTACTCATAGTCACTGGATTCAAGGTTTACAAGTTTGTTCTGCCGGCAAAGTACGTGATAAATTCTCAAATTTGATAAATCCTGCAGAACAGCAAAACAATTTTGCAAAAAACAACAACAACCTATCTCTTCCCAATGAATCTGTAGCTCATGTGGTTAAATTCCTCAAACTCTGTTTAACGACCCAGCAAAAAAAAAAAAAAAATGCTCTTTGAAACTCATCAATCAAGGTCACAAATAAGGGTCTATCTCCATAGATCAGTGTATTTATGCCAAGACTGTTGATAAGGCTAACCAATTGTCCTAGTTGCATGTTCGAAAGCCAATCGACGAGGCGACTTTAAACACGCGACTTTAAAACCTTGGAGACTGCCACTCAAGTCCTGGATAAGTGAGATTCAACTGGCAGTGACATAATGTTATAAAAAATGGTTTTAGACAAAAATAAAGAGATGAACAAAATTAATCGATTGTTGTTCCAAGGAAGTGGTGGAAGACGATGCTGAAGCACACCTCCCTGACCCGCTTACGTCCTCGCCTCCCAACTAGTGAAGATGCACATGCCCTCGGTCAAAAGGCACTCGGATTTTCCCAAAGAATTCCCTAAGCTGTGCCGACGCCGTGGCATCATGGCTGGACACGCCCACTGGTCAAGCACACAGCAACCTGACCTACGGGTTGCTAAACCGTTGGAGCATGTGCGGGTGGCCTTTGCAGGCGAGGTTCGTAAGGCGAGACGGGTGGCCTTTGTGTGGAGTGCCAGAACAGCGAGGCACTGAGCTCCCAAGCATTTGGAACCAAAGCTCAAAATTCAGGTGGAACAACAGAATAAAAAGGAACAACTTCCTATATAAATATGGAAAACCTCTTTCAATATGGAAAACAATAAATGTTGACAGTCAGCCAATAAGAACAATTTGGTTTTGGTTTTTAACAAGACAGAACAATCATGGAACTAAATGCAGGGACTGATGCGGGAGGTATCGCTCTACTTTTAGATTGATGAATGTAAAAGAAAGGTAGCAGTGGACAAATCAACACAGTATATAGGACTCAAACCTGGGATAACGGCATCACAAACCAAAAACTCAAAACAAAACAGGAAAAACGTCGATCCAAATTTAAAGGTCAACAAATCCCGTTCTGGTCACTAAAGCAGATCTACAAGCCCGACGACAGTGGCCTGGTAAACTCAATCCCATGACTTACCAGACCTATGACAGACGGTGCAAGGGGGACCTACATACAATGGCGTCATGGAGCCATGCAATTGAATGGAAGGAAGTACAGGGGCAGAGATGGCTATTGGACAAGTTGCTCAGGTAGAGATAAGGGGTTCAAGGGGCTCAGTATGGTTCACATGACCTGTTCACCTCCATCCTGACCTCATCCGATGGCACACCCGCAGCAACAGCATGGAACATGGAGTGCTTTCTTCTTCACCGTTTTCTCTCCAATCCCACCTCCTCAACCTTTACCCTTGCTCTTGCTCTTTACATCACATTCCTTTCCCTTTTATTCTTATTTCTCTTCCTCATGACTCTTACCTTCCACACTCAAACCCTGCTAAGATATTCATGTACCTCTCTCCTGCTCGCTTGATTCCTCCCTCTCTTTTCTGACAATAATCTGAGTGAAGGTCAAGCAGGAATTCTTATCAATTTACAAAGGAACATAAATAAGTAATTATAAATAACAAAGGAAAGCAATTTTTTTTAAACGGCCTCCCCATCAATCATTCACGGTGTCAAATGAGCTATTGCCTCTTGGAGAATTATTATCTCCCGAAATATGCATTCCAAGTCCTCCCACAGTGTCCATGAGAACAAGACAAAGTGGAAGGAGGTGGTGGTTAAAATACTGTGGGTTTTCCAGAACTCCAGGTGCACAAGGGTAGCTGGTAGGAAATGAAGGACCTCTTCAACCCGCATTTATGTCTGAGCCGGCCCTAAGTGCCATGTCCAGATCAGCGACGCCGGCATTGCTTACTGTCCGCATGGAGTAGGGTAAAGCAGCAAGCAAAACGAGATTGGGCGGCAAGGTCAAAGAGCAAAGTGTACAATTTTGCTGGGAGGGGAGACTAAAAACGTGAGGTCAGGGGTTATAGAAGAAGAATGACGATGGCAATAGCTTGGGAACAAGCAGCAATTGCAAAGGCAATAATTGAGACTTATGAATGCGACAAAAGCAGTTCAAGAATCGAGGAGAGAAAGCTGAAAACGGTAAAAAAAAAAGAAGTGTAAGGAACAGGAAGGAAAGGAGAAAAATAAATCTGAATACAACACAGGTGCCAAAGGTTCGAGCGAAGGAAATGTAAGTTTAAAAAAAAAAGGGTTTTGTGTAGATTTTAGACTGGTGATAATGGATGCAAGACCAAAGCTGATGATTAAAACAAATCTCGTCGTAAAGCATATGCGAGAGATCCCACAGGCACCATGAGCAACCACACTATGCCCACACCTTTGCATCCTCCTCCTGTGCTTTCTTGACGATGGCCTGGATCTGCAACTCACGCTTGTACTCGGCACGCAGCTGCTTCTCCTCAATCATGCGCCGCTTCTGCTCAAGCAGCTCCTCTTTCCACTTGTTCACCTCCTTCACCTTCTCATCATCATATCAGGAGAAACACATGCCAACATAACCCAAAAGCTTTACAATGTCATCCCTAACAGACAAGTCTTTTCTGCAATCAAGGCGACGAGTCAAGACCTGTGTATTTTTAAAAGCCCAAAATATCAGCAAGTTGCATCATCTAGCAAACCAAAATCTTAACAAGTCACTTCAAGCCAATCTGAGTGATAATGATGAGAATGTCAGTCAATAAACAATGTCTAAAACATGCAATTAAATACATGTAATGTATTGCCTGGCCACGTTATTACGACTTGTATCTAATAATTGAATCGCGACCATTTATTTCAATCTGGAAGGTCCACAGGGGATACAGCAGTGCGTATCGTAAATTTTGGAAAACAAATCATATAATTAATCACGAAGGATATAGAGCGCATTAAATCTATGCAATAAGTGGTATTTGGTCTTTCACGATTCACTCTAGGATACTATATTACTGTAGGTGGTAATCAAAAGACATGGCAAGATGATTTAACACTAGCAGGGGTACCAGGCATTGCCCGGTGCTGTTCTAATCCTGCTGGCATTTCCAAGAAGTTAATTTAGTTTTTCAAATACTTTTTGTGGGGGTTTAAAAGACTTCCCTACACCCACTAAGGAATCAGGTCAGGGATCATTTAATATTACGTTTCATATAACTAGAAAAGCTTAGGCATGAATGAGCGATTAAAATATATATATATATTTTTTTTTTTACAAAATTTCCCAAAAAAATAGATTTTGCCTACAACACTCGACAGCACTCACGAATGAACCTCTGAATGTTTGATGAAGATCCGTTTGTGCATTTCTGAAAAAAATGGTGACAGACAAACATCTCTCTTACAGTATAGATTCAATGTCTGGAGGTCTAAACGTCAACCACACAAGTGAACTTGTTATACATGAAATTACAGCACAATAAAGATTGCCATATATTAAGTTATCATTAAGTCTGTCACCAGGTCACTAAAGAGTTTTCGTTGAAGGAGGTTACACATCAGGAATACCGACAAAAAACGTGCACAAATCAAAATTCACTTGTTACAAAAGTATTCAGCCACTGGGATCAGCACTTGGTGGAAGAACCTTTTGCAGCAATGACTGCTGTGAGATTTTTTGGGAAGGTCGATACCAGCTTTGCAGCGTGAGATGGTGAAATCTTTCCCCATTCTTCATGTGAAAATTTCTCTAGTTCTGACAAGTTTAATGGGGATTGTTGATGGACTGCGATCTTGAGGGCTCAGCATAAATGTTCAATTGGGTTCAAGTCAGGACTTTGACTGGACCACTCAAGAACATATATTTTCTTCTTATTCAGCCACTCCAGTGTGGCTTTAGCTTCATGCTTCGTATTTTGCACCATCCATTGTCCTTTCTATCCTGACAAGCTTGCCAGTCCCTACTGATGAAAAGCATCTCCATAACATGATGCTGCCACCACCATGCTTGACAGTATGGATGGTGTTGACTGAGTGATGTGCAGTGTTAGGCTTGGACCAGACGTAACACTGAATTAAAACCAAAAAGTTCAATTTTCTATTTTCGCTTTGAATTTACACTCAACTGACCACAATACTTTTCTTCACATGCCTGCAATATCATCAAGATACTTTTTCGCAAACTCCATACGAGCTTTTAGATGAGTCTTTTTCAGTAATGGCTTCTTTCTTGCCACCTGTCCATGGAGGCCGGCTTTGTGAAGGGAAGGGATATTGTTGATTGATGAACACTGACCCCTATCTCGGACATAGTGCCTTGCAGATCTTTCAAAGTCATTGTTGGCTTTTCTAATGACATCCTGCCTCAGTTTCCTGCTTGCCCGGCTGCTGAGTTTGTATGGACAACCTGATCTGAGTAGAGTCTGGGTGGTTTGATAAGTCTTCCAATTCTTTCGGTGGATTTTACCATACTGAAAAGGATAATGAGTAACTGAAATTTTCTTACAACCCTCTCCTGAACAGTGCTTCTCCACCACTTTATGTCTGACTTCTTTGGAAAGCTCCTTCATGTTTTCCTTGTTAGTTGACCAAGTAAGTTGCACCTTATAACTCCTTAGATAAGTGGAAGAGCTTGATTTTGGAGTCAAACTACTGATTACATACAGGTGAAATGTATTACACTTTTTTTTTTTACCTTTCAAACAAATAATTTGCTCCTGAAGTGATTTAGGGTTAATTAGGCAATGGGTTTGAATACTTGTGCAACTGAGAATCATCTGATTTTCTCTTGTTAATCCAACTTATTCACATTTTATCTGCATTTTGTTTAAGCATTATCACTTTGGAGTAGTTTGTGAAGACTCTATGCTTTAAGTTTGATTTGAAAGCATCATGACATAAGCTCAGGTGGCATACAAATGTGAAAAATTTGGAGAGGGATGAATACTTTTGCAGGCTACTGTACATGAAACAAAAAACAGGGGAAATGAGTATACCTAGACTAATGTGTGTGTGTGTGTGTGTGTGTGTGTGTGTGTGTGTGTGTGTGTGTGTGTGTGTGTGTGTGTGTGTCCTCCATAACTATGAAACTTAATGGCCTGAAACTTTGCTTGCATACTCCAAGGTGGTAAATGAATGATAATTGGGTGCTTGGGTTAATTTAAACACCACTTTTGCAGATAATTAACGGCCATATTTAATTGTATCATTTATCACGGTGTTATCCTTGGTCAGCCCCTGAGTCAGCCCACTGTCAACTTGCTGGGGGTCCTAATTCACCATTTTGTTTGGCCTGTTCAACAATGCCTTGACTTGGAACAGGCCGCAATAGTTTCTTAACAATAAAATGCTCTTTTTTTTCCACTTTCATCACTCATATCATCCAATGTCTGATCACCATACTATACCTACGAATCACTGGATACATCGCAATGCTTATAAATGCCCAGTGACACCAGTGTTCATCAGTTTACTTCATTTCTGCACATGCAATAAACTCAAGAATCCTTTAACTTGAGCTCAGTTTCAAAATTTAAACTGCAGAATTGAAATCAGCAGCAGTTCCAACTGCTAAAAACTGTTCATTTGTCCAATTCAGACATCATTTGCATTCCAGGCATCTCTGGGTGATGTTTGTTCTTACAGATCGCTAATCGCTTGCCAAGCCAGCGTGGTCATATTAAACACCGACCGGAGCCGTTCAGAGTGTCAAACAATGTGCAATTGGATAAATGAACACTTTCTAGCAGGCGGAACTGCTGACAAGGTCAATTCCACCATTTAAATTTTGAAAATCGGTTCAGGTTAAGAGATCCTTAAGCTCATCTCATGTCAGCTGCAATGCTTATAAACATCCAGAGTTGTATTCACATATTATTTGATACGTCGGACATATCTGGACGGTGGTTGTCTCCAGAAGGTGTTTATAGTATGAGTGGCAGAAAAAGTATTTCAGACATTATTTTATTTCCATCTTCACTGTTATTATATGCAAAATGATTTTGATGAGACAGTATAAATAGTCTTTAGTGCTCCACTGCACGTCTATCTTCCTTTCCCCTCACCTGACGATTACCTCCTCCCAACCCCCTTCCCACATCCTCTCAAACCCCTTCCCAACTATAAAAATAAAATTCTGGACGTTTATAAGGAGTACAGCTGAAATGCGATATGCTCAAGAATCTTAACTTGAACCGAATTTCAAAATCTAAAACTCTGAAATTGAACTTAGCAGCAGTTCCAACTGCTAAAAAAAATAACATTCATTTGTCCAATTCACACATCGTTTGATACTCAGGACCTCTCCAGGCGTCACCGGACAGTGTTTAGTATGACTATTTCATTGGAGTGCTTGCTTGAGTGCTTAATAGTGGTGAGTGGATCAATTCCAAAGTACTCAATTCCAACCATGTAATCAGAAGGAATCAAGAATTTTAACCAGAATTGACATTGACTCCGAGTAATTCCTACTTCATTTAAAAAAAGCGTTTTTTTTTTTTTTCAGGGAAAATGTTTTCGTCGCTGTTGGGCATGCTCTGGTTACACACGGCCTAGTAATGTATTAAATGAAAAGGAAAACACCCCATGGGGTGTCCCGTTTGCAATATAGCAGCAAAAGCAAGTCACTTACAAACTAAACACAGCCCAAGAGCATGTTCCTTTGAAAAGAATAGCAAGGTATTTAAAGTTGGCCGGCAAAGCGCGCTGATTGTTTTGCTAAAGGCCCGGTCACACCTTGACGTTTTAGCCAGCGATGGCAACGTATTAAAATGTATGTAAAACGCTGGCTTACGTTGAACTTTTGATGTTTTTTTTTAAAGATTCGGACGTATTCATAGCGACTTGGTCTTATGTATAACGCATTGGTAACGGACACAGAACGTTTCGTTGTGTTATAGATAACTTATACCAACGAATGCTGAACCTGTTGTCGGCCTACACAACCGATGCCCAACGATAGTCTAACTTAGGCATAGCGCGTTGCACGCATCGCCGACGATGTCGTGACGTAGCCTATTAAAAGGCTGACGCACAACGATTCGAATCATAACTGCCGTAGACATGGAAGTGTCAACATCGCGGTCACACCTTGGCGATCTTGCCAGCGTATGCCGACCTAAGAAAAATGTGTCTAAAACGTTGGGGCACGTCAAATACGGTATGAGTAAGTTTGGTATACGTGAGTACAACGCTAAAGCACGCTATCATACGTCGTAGTAAGTAGAGTACGTCAAGAAATTTTAAACATGTTCAAAATTTTACGACGTACTCGGAGTATGACACACGTTCCGCATGCGATGGGGATAAGTTTTACACACGATATGTGGACCTTAGACACGTCCACAAAGGCTACTTATAAGCTACTCATAAGTCGAAACACGTCGCGGTAATGTCTTTTTTACGCGAAACTTATTTCTAACTTATGTTTGACGTGCTTTGAACCAATTCTTTACGTAGTCCCAACACACATCGACGTATGTAGACGTATTCTAATGACGTCTTCCGGTCGACAAAAAAAATAAATGAACGTGTTTCTAGCTTACAATTACCATATAAAGACGTGTTCCCAGCGGTTTTGGGAATTGGTATATAAAAATGGTGTTCATAAAAGGGGAACCCAACAGGGTTTTCGAGTCCTTTTTGAGTCGATGTCCATGTCAGCAGTAACAGTATCAGTATCAGTATTAGTATTAGTAGTAGTTTGTTCATGTTGGCAGTAGTAAGTGAGTGTGAGGGGGAGGGTGTGGGTTATGATGGATCGTCCTTGCGTCCGCGTGTCCACGGGTAAGAGACATCTTTTCACCATTGTTCGAAGTTCTTCGCGGCTAATTTTTTATGGGGCTTTTTCAACAATGAGCTATAGCTTGTTTTTACGATTTAGGTCTATCATAACGGGTTGGACAAATGCACAATGAACTAATAATGTGCATAGAGCGCTTCGATAACTTATAGATACGGTATACCAACGAATAATTATCGTGAAGCCGGCGTTCACAAACTATGCCCAACGATAGCCTAACTTATCCATATCGTGCGGCAGTTTATCTTTGCCGGTGACGTGGGGTTTGCTATTCATAGGCTGCCACTCAACGATTTAAATGGCTGCATCTCCACTATTGAAAGTAGACGCTTGCGCTCAACAATTGGATTTTTATTTACACTCAACGACTTTTAAACGGTACCACTCAGCTATTTTCATTGTTTACAATGAACTATTTAAATTGCTGTCACTCGCCTTTGTTTTATGATGCTGGGGTTTTGAAATTTGAAGCGTTTCTTCTGAACGTGTTAAAACACTCAAACTCGACTATTTTAAATAGACGCTGCCGATGGACAATTGGAATCATAGCCAAGCTAGACATCGAAGTGTGAACATCCTCGTCATGCCGAAGAAAAGTTTGAAGAATGC
The DNA here is from genome assembly GCF_056783735.1 of Eptatretus burgeri. NCBI lineage: Eukaryota > Metazoa > Chordata > Myxini > Myxiniformes > Myxinidae > Eptatretus > Eptatretus burgeri. The sequence continues at coordinate 97,521,138 of NC_140969.1, forward strand.
TGCAAATAAGTGTCCTGGCCGTGGCCATGGATGCTGACGCAAGGACGATCCATTATACCGACGTCTTTCAGCCTATGAGTAACTTAAAAGTAACGTCTGTCAATGTGTGGCAACGATCGCGTAACGTGCCAACAACACGTTAATCATAGGTTAGAAATAAGTTTCGGGTACGCTAAACATTACCTCGGCGTGTCTCAACTTATGATTAACTTACAAGTAGCATGTGTTGACGTCTGTCAACAATCGCAGACCGTGCATACAACTTGTGGCCAGCGTAGCGGAACGTGTGAGTCATACACCGGCATACGTCGTGAAATTTCAAGCATGCAAAAATTTGAGGACAACCAAAAAGTACAACGTTTAAAGCTAGCGTACAACGACGTATGGCAGTGTTTTTCAGCGTGCTCTCAATGTTATCAAAACTTACCCATAACGTATTCAACGTGTGCCAGTGTTTTATAAAAAAAATTCAAAAATCGGCATACGTTGGCTAAAACGTCAAGGTGTGACCGGGCCTTAACGGACGGGTCGGCATTACATCGACTGATAAAAGGTTTGACAACATGTCGTTCAAAAGGTCCAGAGGTATAGTTTGGAACTATTTTGGGAAGGTTAAAGACATTCCAAAAGTTGCATGCTCACTTTCTTCAATAGACCTTGCTCATTACTGCAATACATCCAATATGCAAAAACATTTGAAAAACCAAACACCAGTGAGACCACCTATTAGTGATGGTCGAGTGCGCATTCAAATAAACCAAATTCTAGAACAGCAAAAAGTTCGCTTTTGCAATCGAGGATTGAAAGCACTTTCATCCTGGTTCGCTGCCTTCCCTTCCCCTCATGCTGCATTCCCCACCCCTACCTCTTTCCCGTCCCCCTCCTCACTCCCTCCCTCCCCCATCCACCTCCACCTCCCTCCTCTCTCTAGGTATTCCCATCAGCGAAGCAATGGGTGGTATTTGCTTGTAATAAATAAGCAAACACCCCTTACCTTTCTTACTCGATATATGTGCCATCGAAACAAACCAAGCAATCTGTACATTCATCAATTATTCTAATCTTAGGGTGCAATAAATCACATGACAAGATATATACCAGTGCTTACAGAAAGACACACACCCCCTTTCAAAATGTTAACGTTTTATTGCCTTATAGCCTGGAATTAAATTGGATTAAATCGGACTTTTTCCACCTTTACTTAAACATCGTTACCTACAACTTTCAGAAAATTGATTAAAAATGCAAAACTAGAATATCTTGGTTGGATGAGTGTCCATCCACACCCCCCACCCCCCACCCCTCTTTATAATAGCAATTGTAAATTAGCTTAGGTGTAACCAATCACATTCAAAATCACACACCAAGTTGATTGGTCTCCACGTGTGTTAAATTGTAGTGATTCTGATAATTTCAGAATAAAATCAGCTGTTCCTGTAGGGTTCCTCCACTGGGTAGTGCATTTCACAGCAAAGACTCAAGCATAAGCCCCAAGGAGCTTTCGAAAGACTTCGGGATACAGTTGTGGAAAGCAGAGATCAGGGGATGGGTATGAAATTATTTCAAAGGCCTTGAATATTCATGGCAGCACAGTCAAAACCAACATTAAGAAGTGGAAGGTGTATGGCACCACCAAGACCCTGCCGAGATCAGGCCATCCCTCCAAACTGGATGACCAAATAAGGAGGAGACTGATCAAAGAGGCCACCAAGAGGCCAATGGCAACTTTGAAAGAGCTACATGCCTTTATTGCAAGGACTGGTCACCATGTGCATGTGACAACAATATCCCAAGCACTCCACAAGTCTTGCCGGTACGGTAGGGTGGCAAGAAGGAAGCAATTACTCAGAAAAGCCCACCTTGAGTCCCGTTTGAAGTATGCAAAAAAATCACTCCGGAGATTCTGAAGCCATGTGGCAAAAAGTTTTGTGGTCCGATGAAACCAAGATGGAACTTTTTGGCCTAAATGCAAAACGTTACGTTTGGGGCAAACCCAACACAACACATCACATCACCCAAAGAACACCATCCCTACTCTGAGGCATGGTGTTGGCATAACGTTATGGGCAGCATCATGTTATGGGGATGTTTCTCATTAGCAGGGACTGTGGCACGTCAGGATAGAAGGGAAAATGGATGGAGCAAAACACAAAAATCCGAGAGGAAAACCTGCTACCCTCTGCAAGAAAGCTCAAATTGGGATGGAAGTTCACCTTTCAGCATGACATCGACCTAAAGCACACAGCCAAAACTACACTGGAGTGGCTAACGAACAAAAAGATAAATGTCCTTGAGTGGCCCAGTTCGAGCCTCGATCTAAATCCAACCGAAAATCTGTGGCATGACTTTAAGATCACTGTCCAGCAACACTTCCCACACAACTTGACTGAGCTTAAACAGCTTTGTACAGAATAATGGGCAAATATTACCCAAGCAAGGTGTGCAAAGTTGGTAGAGACCTATCCCAACAGACTAACAGCTGTAATTGCTGTCAAAGGTGTTTCCAAAAAGTATTAACTCAGTGAGGTGGACACATCCAACCAAGATATTATAGTTTTGTATTAATTAATTAATTTTCTGAAATTTGTGAGAATTTGTTTTTCACTTGGATGTTCTGTGTTACGCTGGTAAATATAATGCACTGGTCTGGTTGGCGTGACTTAGTAAGTTGACAGGTGAATCCCCTTGCAAGCAAACTCTGTGCCAACGGAGGAAGTGAAACTCAGCTTGGACCATCAGCAAAACAAAACCCAGAATTCTCTCCTTGGTACTCAACCTTCTGGCTTCAATAGCAGGCTCCTTCTTCCGTTAACACTTTTAAGCTCGAGTCAATGGCAAAAGGCATGTGGGTAAATGATTTTCCACGTGGCTCCTGTGGTGATTTTAACTGCTGTTTCGATAGCACCTTGCACCTCGAGGTTTTGAGTGCACTTTAAAAGAAACATTTAAACAGAAACAGAGGAAAAGAACATTATAACATAGCCAAAGGTTTGTTGGGGTAAGAAACAAACAAGGATGGCAAGGACACAGACGAACATCTGTCTACACATTATAACGACACATCTAACATCATAATCAATTATGTTGTGCTTATTTTAAACAAATAATGGTTGGGGTGGTGGGCTAAAGATCCTGGGATCCTGAGTTCGGATCCCCCTCGGCTGCTGAATTAATACCAGGTGGGGTTGACTCTGCCTGTCATCCTTCCGAGGTCGGCAAAATGAGTGCCAGCATGCTGGTATACTGTGTTGGAGTGGCGACCCGTCCAGTATTGTACCAAATAGCCAAGAAGACTGCTTAGGCAGCACCAACGCTCTACAAAGAGTATGGTACCAATGGATGAAGGAATAACTTTGACCTAATTCACAAAAAACCACTTTTGATCACAATTGAATAATTTTCCTCAGATTTTAATGATGTTGAATTTTCTGGATAGATTTTAGATGGGAACCATTTTCTTGATTTACACTCCATCACCAAATGATGAAGGTCAAGGTGATATGGTGGTCCAAAAAAAATATGCCATCATTGGATCGCGGGCAAAGGGCAAGTCACGGGCGATCGCCAACGGTAAGCCGGGGGTGCCTTACCCTTGGCTATCGCTTTGTGATCACAAATATCTCGTTTATTGCATCTCCGTCCGGGTTCTGTAACATATTAATGTCTTGTGCCGAATAAATTATTTAAATTTCCATAAGGCTGGGTGCGCCACATGTTCCTGCCACCTTTTCTGTGCCAACAATTCAGTTATTTGAAAACCCCTAGACTAGAGGGAAATAAATTGTTTGGGATAACCCCTTTGTTTGGCAATTCGCATGGGTGAAACACGTGTTTACTCCAGACACGTCTCAATTACTGCTCAGGTGACACCGTCCCAATTTTGTGTTAAGCAGGCTATCCGTGAGATATAAATTATCGGCTTGCGCAGCAACATACATATCATGGCACGATGTGAATAACCTTTTAATTTTTTCTGCAAATGCCACGACTCAAATCATAGCCTTGGCATGATGCGTCAGATTCAAGATTGGTCTAGAAGGTGTCCTCTAGGGAAGTTTTTTTTTTTCATTCATTAACTAAGGTTTCACAGAACAGGTGGATATAGTTCCGAAGAAGATTGTGGTGACAAACACAGGCATTGAGCACCAAAGATTAGCAATTTCTTTGAGATTATAAAGGCTATGGAGGAGGTTTCAATTATTTTTTCAATGAAGCACATTTTTATTTGAGTTGTAATAAATACCACACACGTAATTCATATGGTACGGAAGTGCTGAAGCAAAATGGACAAAACAGCAATGTCATTCTGCAAAAAGGTTGTTACAAACAAACCCCCATAGGCAAGCTGCGCACATGACCACGAGATGCTTCTCAGGCCAGTTACTTCACCCTCAGACATTTTTGGAGAAACATGTGTTTCACTCTTTCATTGGTGGAGATGACACAAGCCAATCCTAACAATGGCCACTCCCATAATTGGTGTGCATAGAGAAAATTGTGGTTAAATACCCCCTCCTCCACCTCATCTCATCTCACCCTCTCCATTAGCTTCTGGAGTTTCTGAGCCTTCTCTTCTCGCAGCTTCTCACGAAGTTGTTGGGCTTTTAACTGCTTTTCCTCGTGCTTCTTCTTGGAATCGGCAAGGGTCCTACACAGCAGAATTACATTTCTTTTACATCTTGATAGGCTTTTAAAAGACCAATTGTAACAGATCTCTATAATGTACAAATAGAAAAGCAGAGAAAACACAACATATTAAGCAACTTAATTGGCTCATATGCAAATCATTAATGGCTTATGTCATCAGCATATTTTTCAGAGAGGCTTTGTTTTGCTATGTTCTGTCGATGAGCAGGTCACCACCACAAAGAGCATTGATGCAAGTTACTGGTGAGAAGCAAAAAATACAAAATATTCATGCCAATCAGTCTGAAGACTCATTTTATTAAGGACTAGCAAATACAACCCGTCGCTTCGCTGATGGTGGTGTGAATGGGATGGGGGTGGAGAAAGAGAAAGGGAGAGAGAGGGGGGAGGGGAGGCAGAGAGGACAGAGGGAAAGGAGGGGTGGGGAGAGGAGGGAGGGGTGGGGAGAGGAGGGAGGGGTGGGGAGAGGAGGGAGGGGAAGCGAGGAGTGGGTGAAGAAGGCGAAGCTAGGAAGGGGAGAAGAGCAAGGAAGGGGAGTGGAGGTGGGGAGAGCAATGCCTCACGAAACGTTGCTATACACTGTGGGAGGGAGGGGTGTGAGAGTGAGAGAGAGAGAGAGAGAGAGAGAGAGAGAGAGCGAGAGAGAGCAAGAGAGAGCAAGAGAGAGCGAGAGGAGAGGAGAGAAGAAGACAGAGACAGAGGCATGGGAGGAGAGTGCTGCATTTTATTTGGAGGGGGGAGTAAGGAGGGGACAGACAGACAGAGACAGTGTTGGGGAGGGGGGGTGGGGGAGGTGGAGGAAAAAAAAATATAGGTGAGAGGTGGAGGTGGCGTTAGCAAAGAGAATATGTTACGCTTAATGACCGAACACGAAAAAAAAAATCTCATGTCAGAATAGCTGTACACACAATGACACAACAGAGTTTGTAAAGTTAACTGCTGGCACATCTGCAAAAACTTTGATATCCCAGTTCCAGAAAATTTGTGGGAACGTTAACCAAAAGCATGGACTGAAAACATTGAAGTACCTACCGCTCACGTACAACCTAGTGATCCCATCAAACGTGAACATCGAAAACAAAGCATTGCAACCAGACATCATACTTAGGTATAAAAAAAAGAGAGAAGGAGGCAATGCCGATTGAGGTGTTAATCGCAGTGATTTTGGACTAAACGATGCAGAAATCAAGAAAATGACCAAACACCAAGACCTCAAGAATGAAGTGAAAAGATTCAGGAAACTGAAGAATGCCAAAGTTGTACCAGTGATAGTCGGAGCTCCGGGAATGATGACAAAGAACCTCACAGAGACATTAGAAACCATCCCTGGGAATATTATTACAACCAAACTACAGTTGGAAGATGTCCGGGGCTCAGTGATGATCCTGAAGAGAGCCCTCGACACAAAACTTTGAGAATAGAAAACTTCACAACTTGGTCCATGAATCGTGACCCCTTACTGAAATGAAGGGGGATACTTTGAGCCTCCCATGGGAGGACTCCATTCCACATCCTGAAACTTGCATATGAAGATACCAATCGTAGTTCGGATGAATCAGTGTTTTAACATGCGCAACCAAAAGGTGGACGGAGGTTACGTTTTCAACCCTCTGTGGTTGTTTGTCTGTGAGCAGGATACCTCAAAAAGTTATGGACAGATTGGGACAAAACTCGGTGGGCAGGTTGAGTGTGTGACAAGGACGAATTGATTCGATTTTGGTAAAGATCCGAATCCTGATCCGGATACGATAATTCTTCAATCACACAAGTGATCCTTCACCATTGAGAGATGGGGCCAAAAAGCAACACATGGTTTCAAAAAGTTATGGGACGGGTTACGACAAAAAATTGGTGGATGAGTTGGGTCGGTGACAAGAACAAGCCGATTATATTTTGGTTAAGGTACGGATGCAGATCCGGCCTCTCAGTGGGATACAAATTGTAAACTGTTCAGCCTGGTGGAGGTATGCGTTCTATCAAGTGCTATTTTCGTTTTATGCTTTTTAATCTGGGAAAGTGAAAAATAAAAGAAGAAGGGGAGAAAGAGAGGAAGAGAGAGAGAGAGGAAGGGAGAGAAGGAGGGAGTGCAGGAGAGAGAGAGGATGGGTGACGGTGATGTTCAGGGGGAAGAAGGAAGGAGAGGAGACGGAAGTAAAAGGAAAGGCAAGGTGAGGGGGAAGGGGAGAGGGAGAGGGGGGCACAGTGAGCGAGAGGGAGGGAGGGGGAAGGGGAGAGAAAGATGGCAGGGTAAAGAGAAATGGATTGGGGGCGGGGGGGGGGTCGGGAGGAAGAAGGGTATATATGGAACCATAAATTGGACGAGGTGAGGTGGGGGACTTCACAAGTGAAAAACTACTCCTCATTTCTATAAAGGAACTATATTAAGCACAGAAGACAAGCTATGAAAAAACATAAAAGATTAAAAATTTTCATTATGTGCATAATTTGTGCTCAGATGTCAAAATATTGTTCCATCAGCCACTGAAAGCAGAAGCTTTTGAAATGGATGCATGATGGGCACTGCTTGTCAAATACATTTTATATCAAATCTCCAGTAATCCTATACAACAATTTGTCAGCTTTTCCCACCAACTAATCAAGCAGTTTGTGGCCACCCTCACGTTTAATACAAGAATTGGATTTATCAACTCAATGATGACAAAGGTATGATAACCACTGTGGAAAGCAAAGTGAAGCTGATGCTTCAGGCATTACCCTTCATCAGAGTCGATAAATCTTATTACTGTATTTGTCTATGCCTGGTGTTGGCTTAATGGTTAGGGTGGTGGGCTTAGGATCCGAGTATCCTGAGTTCAAATCCCACTCGGCTGTTGAATTAATACCAGGTGGGGTTGACTCTGCCTGTCATCCTTCCGAGGTCGGCAAAATGAGTGCCAGCATGCTGGTATCCTGTGTCGGAGTGGCGACCCGTCCAGGATTGTGCCCAATAGCCAAGGAGACTGCTTCGGCAGCACCAACGCTCTGCACAGAGTATGGTCCCAGTGGATGGATGTATTTGTCTGCCAAAGCAGACTGACACCAGCCTTGACAAAGTCTTGTGTTCCTCCAATCTCAAAGAAAACGTCGTCAGCCAAGTTTTTTTTATGGTCTGCACTCGAGTTGGCTCGAGAAGAAACCGATATCTGCACCAAGCTAGTTTGACTCCGAATCGTTGTTCTTGTGATAGTGTTGTGATGCTGTCCACGATGCTGCACAGCCTCCGGTGATCTCTCACTAGACCACCTCACTGAGAATTGTGCACGGGTTGCCTGACCTAATACTCTCATACAGTGACTTTGCACTTTGTGGAGATTATATTTTTGAGTGTCCTCTTAGCGAGGTCTTCTTTAAATGGCCATTTGTCCTGTCTTCTTGACTATGCTCATCCGACATTGCTAACAATTCCAACAATTCCAGATGATGCCAATGACCTCTCATCAAGAGAAAACTCAGAATTTTTCACCAACATTTTCATCATTTTCATACTTGTACCTTGTTGTTCTGAGTTTCCATTTTTGCCCTGATATTTGTCTGGTACTTGAACACTTGCGTTTTTGTGCCATTTATGAGAATGAATGTTCTTGTATCCTTGTGTTTCTCTCAATTTACTCATTCATGATAATATATTTACTAACCTTGTTTTTTTTTGTTTTTTTTTCTAAAGTATTACTAAAAATAACAACTTCCTCGCCGACAGGTCGGTGGTCGCTCTATCTTCCTCCGCCTCCTTTCTGGACTTGCACCCTCTGCGCTCTCCTGCTTTTCCCACCCCCCAGGTATATGCACGAGGCATGCAGTCCACCAGGAATACCCTTCTAGTGAAAATGGCAAAATCCACCTCCACTGATTCATGCCTCTGTTTTTTCCCATCTGTGGAACCAACTTCCACATTCTCTTCAATCTCATTTTTCCCTCCAGGTCTTCAAGACAGCTGTTCACCACAATCTCAAATCATCCCCATTCCAAAACCACGATCTTTTATATACCCATCGAACCATGCCCCCACCCCTCAAAAATTTTTGCTTCTGTATCCATCTTGGCCATTCCTTGCATTCTCCCCTACCCATCACCGTTAACCACATCCCTGGTTTGTCCGTCTTCATCTATTTTCTCCCTCCACCCTGCTGTTGGCATTTCCCCTTTCTCCTCCTGCTGTTCCCTTTGTTATGTTGCATCCTGATCTGTTCTGTGTTCTTGTTCTTCCAAGAACCTTGACTATGTAAACAAAAACAAAAAACCGCCCAAAAAACAACAACGATTATGAAATCATTTACTTATGTTGATGTTATTATAAGATGGATGATCGAGGTGGATTGAAAGTGTTTAACGATGGTAAAACGGTAATGTGGATGCATTTTATTTTGATGATGCCAATGACCTCCCATCAAGAAACATACGAGGATTCTATCGTTGTGACAAGACATCGCAAAAGTACAAAACTATAACATAAAAATAAATAAATAAATAAAAGCATTTTCTAGAGCAGAAAACCTTCTGCGTGATGGCGACGAGAGTTTCTCGTGCATCTGGATGGCATGACCCGGAGGCCGAGGGGTTTCATCATCCACCATGTCTCCCCAACTCGTCGACTGACGCCAGGACTCGCGTTCTGCAAATTTCATCGCAATATGGCATTCAAAGCATGAATAATTACTTTGCCATATAATGGATTACGTAATACACCAAGATCCAGGATGTGTGTGATAATTTTGTTGATTTTTTTTGTTACTGTGGAAGTATTATTGTGCATTTTCTGAAAGACAAAGTTTAACACTCAGCAGTTTTTTTTTGTTTTTTTTTTTAAATGGGAATACAATGTTGTGGAAACATTATCATCAATGGTGATTAATGTATTTTGTTAAATCAGCAGTTGAATAATTGAATGAATAGATGGCACAACACAACACAATTGTGTTGTCCTTGGCTGTAAGGCATCCATTGACCCCGCCCCTGCGACAACGTCTGAGACGGGGGACATTACAATGAGCTCCGTCCGACCGACTGACCGACCACCTGTTCAGGTACTTTTGCGTGCGTGGTATTTCAAAAACCGTTGACCATTTCGTTTTCATATTGCAGATATCTATTCCTCATGATGTTATCTCAACCTGATTAGATCACGGCTGTGATTGGCTGAATCATGTTGTCATGGTAACCATCTCAGTAGCTTGGCTTGTGTGCATGATATTTCAAAAATCGTTCAAGATTTAGCTTTCAAATCACACAGATCTATTCCTCATACCACCGAAAAGGCGTGGGACGGACAGTTTCAACTCCTTGTTTTTACATAAAACTGGTGCACCAATAATGACGGATGCAAAATCATCTAAATAATTCTGGGAAAATCAACTAATGCTGGTGTGTATGGGCCATACTTAATCCAGTTAAAAGCGTCAATCCCCTCGAGCTTACTTTCCAAGTCGTATCCGACGTATGAAGAATGTAACCAAATCCTCTACTCACCGTCATACTCTGTTATGATGTCTCTCCATTCCATGTCATTGACAGGACAATCGGCACTTTGAGGTACTCCTGCGGCCAAGGGCATGCCATCGGCCTACCAAGGTACAAATGCACTTCAGTGCTGCATGCAACTTGCATGGAAAAAATAATTGCTTTTGTTCCTTTTCCTCAAAAAGCAATTTCATGCAGCTCAAGCCACTTGAAAATAAATTAATGCTCCAAGCTTTCAAACCCTACACCCCAACCCCCACCCTCCCTAAGCCATATATAAAAGGAATAGACTATGAAGGCAAAATGCTGGGGTCAAAAAGTTTTCTACCCAACAATTAAGCAAAAATGGTTCTGCCCCAGCAAAACTCCTTTGTGTTAGTCACAGATATTAGTAGTTTTATACAGAATTCCCATCCAATGTCACACAACCTTCCCAATCGTGAGTGAATTTCCCGAAGCTATCAGAAAATAAATCTTGGTTTTTCATCCTCCAAAAGTGAAAAATGAATCTGCCCCTACCCCACCCTCCCCAACAATCTCTTCTTCTGATGCTTCAAAAATGAAGTATTGCTTTGGAAAATCGAGCTTGTTGGCATGGTGGATTAATACCGATGTGTCGCCCTTGCTGTCCGTCTCAAGTGCACTGCTGAGTTCCTGTGCATCTTGAATCTGCCTCGTCAGTTGCTCTTCTTCCGCAATAGCAGTAGCAATGGCCTCCTCATTCTCCCACTCGAGGCGCCTTGCCAGTTCCTCTTCGGCCTCCAGCACCTCAACAATGCTCTACATCGCAGAAGAAACAACAGAGGACACAAATGGTTGCACTGCTTGTCCCTTGCTGTCTCAAAATTTCATCGATTCAAGATACCACTTTAATTTTTACGATGTAATATCGATGATCAAAGCTCAATTCTGATGAAACGAAAGGCTTTTGTATCAATCTGCTCCTCTTCAAAACGAATACATTGATACACATATACATATCAAAAACAGCATCCAGTGATTTTGTCCTTGATCCGAAAAATTCAATTTCACCAAATACAACTCAAATAATAAAAAAAAAATTAACTTACTTCAATTACCTACCTGTTCTATGGTACACCCAAAATGACAAAGAAACAGACATAAAGGGGGCCTCGGCTATAGAAATGAGAACGAGGAAATAATTTAAGATTCCATTAGCAAAATCGCTATTCAAGGAAATCCTGTCCTTTGGATGTGGGCTTTGCTCTGGCCCGGTGCATTAATTCACAGCGCAGGTCTCTGAGAGCCGTGCGATGATGGGTGCGGGTCAGGGTGATGTAACGCAGCTGAGAGAGGAGCTGATGAGCGGAAGGTGAAAGGGGGAACGGCTTTATGGGCTTGAATAATGTGCTCGAGGAGGAGGAATGAGAGAACGGGAAGGCACAAAAATCCCATTCCAGAGCGCCTCATGGCCAATTGTTCCCGACTTTGAAGAGCCCGAAGAAGTGAGACGGTCAGCTACAAGTGGTATTCTCCTCATCAGATGCAGTTCACCTTCTCTGAAGCAAATCATGCCTTTTCGAGAAAAGGTTTTAACTTTGAATAGAACGGGGTACGTAAAAGCAAATAAGTAAATGAGACGTCAAACTACTAAAAACATGAGATTTTAAAACAGTGAAGATTAAAACTATATACTCTGACAAGCCTTCGTCGTCGTCATAATAGAGTACAAACCAAATATTCTCACAGTGGTGCCAATGCAGGTTACGAAAGCCGTGCACTTACAGGCTGCATATCAAAAGGCGACTCCATGATGGTGGAAAGCTGCACTTTGTGAAGTTTACACTCTTCTTTGTGTTCTTGGGAAGTCAACATATCGCCACCTTGCCTCTCCTGGATCTCCTTCGGGGTTCGCCCAGTCAAATGAGCCTCCGGCTCCATTACCAGCTCCGTTCCCAACTGATTTCTATCAGCAGGATGCTGGGAGTAGCAACACAACAAACTGATAGCAATTGTACACCCAGTACACACGGTGTTTGAATGATACTTCAGACTTTTATGCAGCAAGTTCATTTGGACATTTCTACCACATTTCCATAAGCACATGTTGAACTAGTCCGCTGGAAAATGGAACAGTTGAGGGAAAAACGCCGGTCATCCGTTTGCTTCATAAAACTGTCAAAAGAAACAAATCAGCCCACCTACCTTTGAGTGTCTCTCGCCATTTTCCAATTTCTCTGTTTCTTCAGGGACCTTCTGACTTTCTGACTCCAAAAAACGCAAACTGATATTACTCTTCAATGGTGAAGCCGCTGGCTGCATCGGAGACTTGAGATTAACCACTTTTGTTGTCGGCACAGCGACCCTGATCCTGTGGCCTGGCTTCGTGAGTCGAGGGGAAGAAGCGGAGGTTTTGGCCAACGCAGCTGCGGCAGAGCGAGGACGCACGGTGCGGCCTCTATGTACAGTTTCCCACCCATCGGTGCCTTCTTCCTTTACTCCTGCAGAACCTGAGGGCAGGCGATATCAAAGAGTTTTAAATCACAGCAAGACTTTACATTAATTAAATAAACGAACAAACATTCTGAACACCACCTCTCCTCCCCACCCCCCCACCCCCCACCATAATAAAAAAAAAACGTCACTGTGGCATTGTTAACCCCAAAGTTAACTTGGTAACTGCTGGTGATGACGACATGCGATGTTACCCGGGCCCTGTCATAAGGCAACACGTTGTTTGAGATAGAGAAGGATCGGCAATAAGAGGGTAAAGGAGGGAAGTGTGAGCTTGGGTATTATTCCGATTATTGATGTGATTCCATAATTTCTAAAATGAAATTCATAATTATTAGCCCTGGCATGACAACAAAATGAACATGCTATTATGTGAGTTGGCATATTTGTGTTTCCACCTGAGTGGTTATCTCAGGATGCCACGCCCCCAGGTTCAATTCCCATTTACTACCCTGATTTGTCCATCGAACAATGTCCTAGAAATTCATATGAAAGTAAACTGATGTTTCCTGAGGCTGATGTTTCATGTGTGAGACGTGTGCATGGCAGCTCCACTACGAGCCTCACATACTGAAAAATCTATACTAATAAAAGGGTGTGTGTATGTGTGTGTGTATGTGTGTGTGTGTGTGTGTGTGTATGTGTGTATATATGTGTATGTGTGTATATGTATGTGTATGTGTGTGTAAGTGTGTGTGTATGTGTGTGTATGTGTGCATATGTATGTGTGTATATGTATGTGTATGTGTGTGTGTATGTATGTGTGTGTATGTGTGTATATGTATGTGTGTATATGTATGTGTGTATGTGTGTGTAAGTGTGTGTTTATGTATGTGTAAGTGTGTGTGTATGTATGTTTGTGTATATGTATGTGTGTATATGTATGTGTGTGTGTATGTATGTTTGTGTATATGTATGTGTGTATATGTATGTGTGTATGTGTATATATGTATGTGCATGTGTGTATATGTGTGTGTGTGTGTGTGTGTGTGTGTGTGTGTGTGTGTGTGTGTGTGTGTGTGTGTGTAAGTGTGTGTGTATGTGTGTGTGTGTGTGTGTATGTGTGCATGTGTGTTTATGTGTGTGTATGTGTGTTTGTATGTGTGTGTGTGTGTTTATGTGTGTGTGTGTGTGTGTGTGTGTGTGTGTGTGTGTGTGTATGTGTGTGTGTGTATGTGTGTGTGTTTATGTGTGTGTGTGTGTGTGTATGTGTGTGTATGTGTGTTTATATGTGTGTATGTGTGTGTATGTGTGTGTATGTGTGTATGTGTGTGTATGTGTGTATGTGTGTGTGTGTGTGTGTTTATATGATGTGTGTTTATGTGTGTTTATGTGTGTGTATGTATGTGTGTGTGTGTATGTGTGTTTATGTGTGTTTATGTGTGTTTATGTGTGTGTGTGTGTGTGTATATGTGTGTGTATGTGTGTGTGTATGTGTGTGTATGTGTGTGTATGTGTGTTTATGTGTGTGTATGTGTGTGTTTATGTGTGTGTGTTTATGTGTGTGTGTGTGTGTGTGTGTGTGTGTGTGTGTGTGTGTGTGTGTGTCCTCGATAACTCCAAAACCATGAAACCTAGCAGCCTGAAACTTTGCATGCATACTAAGACAACTCCAAGGAAGTGCAAGAGTAAGAGTTGGTTGCTTGGATTATTTAAAACACCCCTTTTGAAGATAATTAACGGCGGTATTTAATTATATCCTTCATCGGGCGATCCTCGGCCACCTTGCTCTCTGGGTTCTCAAGGAGTTTCCTGGCTAACCTCGCTGGGGTCTGAACCTGCCATGTTTTTTGGCATGTTCAACCATGCCTTGACTTGGAACAGGCCGCAACGATTTCTTCAGGATAAAGTTATTTTCCTCACTCATATTATCGAATGCCTGTTCATCATAGCTACGAATCGCTGCGCACATCGCTTTTTTAAGTACTACAGCTTTCAAATTCGGAGCTTGGAGTGATTTCATGCATTATATGAAACGATTTTCCACGATCTACTCACACGACTCATTAAAGTATATCATCAAAATATTCTTTTGTTTTGAGGATCGGATATCGTCCGGATTAAACAAGTGTCGAAATCTGTCGTGAAATCTGATAATTTAAAGAATAACGAATCTTGTAACTAAGCCGATATACCTATTTACTTTCAGCAAGTCAGGCTATGTTCCCTCCTTCTCCATACATACACTAAAAAAAATGAAATTTCCAAAGCATTAAACTTACCTTTTTCTCCTGTTTGGAGAATTATACTGAATGAATAAAAATTAGAAATGTCCCCCAAGAGGGACGGCCTATCCATAGCGTCTGCAGATCTGTGTCTATATTTTCGGAGGTTTAACGAGGTGCTCTACAGGGAATCAAAGCAAATCTGGTAAAAAAAGAAAACATGGGCGTTTTAAGAAAAAGTGATAACGTTTGAGTAGAACCTCAAACCATTGTACACAGACGAGCAGGCAAAATGGTGGATTTTCTGCAATATTTATTTCACGGGCAATTGAACTTTGTGATATCCCCAGGGTTGTTCTGCATGGTCATTTTATTTCATCAATTCATTTTATTTCATGAACCGCTGCGTGCACGGTGAAGACCAGCTTTAAAGAAAAAGAGATCCTTTATGGTATGCAACGACAGCCTGGACAACCATTCCTTATCAAGCATTGAATTGGAGTGCTTGCACGAGTGCTTAAGCCACTTGCCGAGCACCCATTGTCGATAACGGTAGTTTGTGCCCCGTCGCCCCGAGCGAGTGGTCCGTTCCCCGTCGCTCCGAGCGAGTGGTCCGTGCCCCGTCGCCCTGAGCGAGTGGTCCGTGCACCGTCGCCCTGAGCGAGTGGTCCGTGCACCGTCGCCCCGAGCGAGTGGTCCGTGCACCGTCGCCCCGAGCGAGTGGTCCGTGCCCCGTCGCCCCGAGCGAGTGGTCCGTGCACCGTCGCCCCGAGCGAGTGGTCCGTGCACCGTCGTCCCGAGCGAGTGGTCCGTTCCCCGTCGCCCCGAGCGAGTGGTCCGTGCCCCGTAGTGCCGAGCGAGTGGTCCGTTCCCCGTCGCCCCGAGCGAGTGGTCCGTGCCCCGTCGCGCCGAGCGAGTGGTCTGTGCCCCGTCGCTCCGAGCGAGTGGTCCGTGCCCCGTCGCCCCGAGCGAGTGGTCCGTGCCCCATCGCCCTGAGCGAGTTGTCCGTGCCCCGTCACTTTGAGCAAGTTGTTGTGAAATAACACTCAATTTCTGAGCCGTTTTCTGTATTAACGTGTTTTATAAATTACCGAGCCAAATTTTTTCTCCACCCGTCAAACGCAGCTGTTTGTAAAGAATAATGTTTGTGAGCATATCCCTGAAACATCTATATAAATGTAACGTTGTTTGTCGATGAAAGATACTCGGGTTTATGGGTTGTATACAGTAAGTACTGTCGTTGGTAATCACACCGACTCTAACCTGCCGATTCACGGTGGTTATGTCTGGACGGTGTTCGTCGCCGGACGGTGGTTACGTGCGGACGGTGTTTGTCACTTGACAGGAGTTTTTCTCCAGACGTGTTTATAGTATGACCAGTATAAAATGGATTTCAGACATTGTTTTGTTTCCATCTTCACCGTTATGCGAAGCAGAATAATTTTGATGAAACTATGAATCGTAATTAACGCTCCACGACACGTCTGCCTTCCCTTCCTCTCACCTCATACTGTCTTCCATTCCCCCACCCTTCCTCGCTCCCCTCCCTCCTCTCCCTCTTCCCTCCTCATTTTCTCCCTCCCCGCCTCCCCCAATTTGGTATTATCGTCAGCGAAGTGAAGGGTGGTATTTGCTGGTAAATAAATAAAACAAACATTCCAATTGGTTTACTTGTGTGGTAACCGACATGTCCAAGTACTGAGCATTTTCTGCAAAATATTCCTAGAAAATACAGTTGTGATCATCAGAAATAATGTTATAAATTAATATTGGAAAAGAAAGTGGCCACAACACCGTTCCCAATGTGAGCCAATAGAATTGCATACGTAAGAACTGCTTCCACACTCCATTTGCGTACTCCATAATAATTGTACACTTCACAAGGCAATTGATTGCCTTAGTAGCAGGATCATGAGTAATACTTGGGAACTGCGCAGAATGAGCAAACCATAGCTCTGATCTGAAGCTTTTAGGTGAGTCTTTGATGGTTGTGCACATGGGAATGTGGGCGTGGGAGGGGGATGCGGCAACAATTGCATGATGGGGAAAAACCAGGGGGAGGGGTGTCCTCTTCAAAATAAATTGCTAAGTTCAATCACAAAGCACAAATAATAATAACAACAACACCAACCATCCACTCCAAAATTTCAACAAACCTAACCCTTAATCAAAAGCCTTTAGGTTATGATTGAATTATCAATCGCTGTAATGCATATCCTACGATCCTTGATCACCAACTCATAATCTAAATGCAATGGAGATTGAGGGGGACAGGAACATTGGCATGACTTGTCGGTAGCTCGCGTGTGCATGGGTGATTGCGTCTGGTGTTGGTGTAACACAGGAATAATGGGCCGAATGGCCTCCTGCGCCAAAATTCCTTGTTATAGCCACACATCATTTCACAATGATAATTTCGGAAAAACAAAATAACACCACAACTCAGACACCTGGATCTGGCTTAAAACAATTATTATTTTAATTTTTTTTTTTTAATTTTCAATATAGTTCACAAGAGTTGATCATTAGTTTTGTTTGAGAAACAATGCTTATAATTGTTGAAGTAATGGCCGAAAAGGGCGTTTTAATTCACTTCCAACTTCCTCCATGACCCTGATAAAAAGGAATTATAAACGGCTCCAGATTACTTCAAGAACAGAGTTTGGCGTTGGCATAGCGGTTATAGTGGTGGCTTGGGATCCTAGGGCCCTGAGTTTGAGCCCCGTTTATACGTTGAATTAACACCAGGGGGTTGACTCGGCCTGCCATCCTTCCGAGGTCGGCGAAAAAATTAGCATCAGTGTCCTGGTAATCGGGGCACTGCATCAGCGGCATAGCTGCGCCCCTAACCAATGATGCAACCAGCAGACAAAAAAAGGCTGTACACAATCGGCACTTGAAGAACAATCACTATTAAAAAAAAGCTTAATGACAAGTTTCATGACGATCCCCAAATCCGTTTCCAAGAGGTTTGATGTATTAACAGACTGACAAAACACTGGTGAATAAACTCCCCAGAACGCAGCTGAAGTGCAGCTCCAAAGCTAGATAAAAGTTGTCCCCCCCTCCCCCCCGATTGTGACGTCAATGTGCACCACATCCTCATACATATCATGTACTACCCCTTTAAAAGGTCCTGCTAATGTTGACTTTTTAATTTTGGCAATCTCTAAAAAAAGATGAAAGACCAACACTCAGCCAGATTTTGCTCTGTTTAGAAATTAAAAATAAACTCACAGCACTCCTTGATTTTTTTTTTCCACTCATTTAAACACTCCACTCAATTAATGACAGGAGATCAGACAAGCCCGGCTCACGTGATGCACATGCAGGACGTTATGTGCCGCAGCAGTCCATTGGACATAAATTAGTTCGCAATTCATTAAAGTTAGAGGGAAGCACGTGCAGCGAATTGGAATAGTTCAAGGAAGCAGCTTTGCATGAAAGGGGTTCGGCCTCAATTATTTCATTGGGTGGGGGATGAGAGGAGAGAAGCTTCAGCCTATGAGATGTCACCTTCCCATTAAATCGAGGACTATGCAGAATATATCCTTACGAGTTGAGCAGAGCAGAATAATGAAACTATTCTCAATATTCAGAACTCGTCGACGAGAACCGATTACGATCGGACAACACGGCCGGTACAACAATCTGGAAGAAGCTTTCCTCTTGCCAATGCAGAACAGTCATGTGATACTTTCCTCAACAAATAACCAATAAAACCCTTTGTAAAAACTTGGCTCAACAAGAAAATGAAAGTGCTCTTATCGTTAAGTACCACAAATTTTATTCTCGTCAAAATACAGCCCTACACAGTCACATCCGAAGGTATGCTGGAGCAGTGAGAACGAGTAACCTCGAGGTACAACATACTGGGTTATAGATAGCCTATCTGATTTTGTACTACTACAAACTTCAAACTACAGGCAGATTAGCCTTCCGTGGCCAATGATATCGAGGTGAATTTCCAAAGGCCAACCTATTTTTATGAGCGAGGTTATCAGACAGCACTGTGTAAATTCCAGTGCCTTAAGTGTCACGGGCGGAGCCGTTATCATCAAATGCTCCGGATATGATTCGCAGCTGCATGGAGAAGGACAAGGCTCGGGTCAACATAGATCACAGTGCCAAGGCTGGCTCTGGAATGGCTACAACGAGTAGGAAGTTAATGGCATGAAACAAAACCCCTTTACAACTGAAACCTGTCTCGGAGATCCAACATTTTCTTAATGCATGTATTGAAGACTCATGGAAGAGCCGAATGACACGAGGGTTAGAGGTCAACACACAGAGGTCGGAGAAGAACAGGCAGACAAGGACCAGAAAAACAGCGTGGAAAGGAATGGAGACAGCGAAGCAAGTGGGGACATTCAACGGGAGAATGGAACAGAAGGGGATAGCACGAGCCAGGTGAAGAGATAAGAAAAACGAGCAGAGGGCTTAAATATCGATGAGGTTCAAGGGAAAGAGAAATGAATGGCCATCGAGAACATTAAAAAAAATATATCACCTGTGGGAATGGAATAGAGTTTAGAAAGGTGTATTATGAAGAGGTCGACACACAGCGACACCAAACAGACTCACATATGATGGTGGTTGGGCGAGCGATAGTTTCTCCCTTGACTTGGACAGACAACTGCCCCGGGGGTGTAGGTTGACAGGAACGAACCCGGTCGGCCCAGCTTGTCGCAATGCACGGTGTGCTGCAAAGTATCGCACAATATTGTACAGTTCGATAAAGAGGAAGTTTCATCAAAAGAAGAGCGTTTTGATAGGATGAAGAGATAGAAGGGTTTAGCAATGTATCGTGCAAAACGTAAAGCAGAAGCAAATAATGTGTGCAGAGTGCAAGGTTCAGGTGGCATAATCAGATGAAATTTGATCGTTTTATTGTACTCGAGGAAGATGTGGCACTCACGCTTGGGAAGGTGCAGCATAGTTGAGCATACGTTTCGAGCTGGGACCTGAGAGTCTATCCGGAGGAGGGCTTGGGCCCATAGGTCTCCCAGGAGACATTTTTCGAACCTCCCAAGCAAGTGACGTCGGCCTGGAAGTCATAAAAGAAGAGACGGTCAAAGGCGAATTGAATAGATGCCAACTCAGCAATTTCCGAAACGAGTCACATGCTCAACCTGTTGTGCTTGTCTGTGTTTTCCAGTTTCTTCTGCAACTGGAGCCAATCAATGAGCGCCTTGAAATCGTGCACATAATTGTCTAAAATCATCAACACCTCCTGTGGAAAGACATTTAACAATCAAGGATCATTGCTTGGCACCTTTTTGGTACAAGTCAAGATGTATCTGTTGCAAGTAAATTCCACCTCTCATATTCTTTGACTTATCCTCATGTAAACACGATTTACAAATCACCACTGGAATAAAATCTAAAACAATATTTGGATCGTGACAGTCTGTGACAGGAAAATGAGAAGACTGGAGAATAGCAGGCACTTTGTGATGCAATGTCCCAATTTTGACCTCTGAAAACAGAAGCTTCTCATTTCCACCGGCTCCACCTTTCTGGCCGTGCTAACACCTGTCCCTTACGTCCCTCACTCTCGGCCCTGCGGCTGGACAATGCGGCGCCAGACCTGCAGAAAGCTCTGGCGCGGGCAAAGGGCCGGCAGGCCGCAAAAGCCACGGGCCACGACCCAGAAGCTGTCCCCGAGGCCCGGCTCGCATTTCCGCCCACCCCCGACCCCCCACCGGCCGTGGCTATCGGTGCTGTGGGACGAGGTGCAGGGCTGCCGGCGCCAGAAGCACGTCCACGCGTCACCGGACACCCTGTCTCGAGGCCGCAGTCGATCGCTCCGACACTCTCTCCAGCCGCCCTTCGGCAAAACACGGACGCCTTGGACACATGGGCCCCAACGAATGAGGCCACAAGCCGCCTTTTGGCTATGTTGAAGTCCTCCGTCAATCGTGATTTCAAATAATGTTTTGAAATCAATCCATCTGCCCTCATCACATATTGCTGTCATATACCCATACTTCAACCAGCTGGAGAATTGGCTCGTCTCCATCGACCTGCTAGCCACTCAATTTCTCAAATGTGCCAGATGGCAAACTTGCATCCAGTCACATTCATCCCGATGAATTGCACAAACACTGACCACTTATTTCAAATTAATGTTTCCTTAAACACACTAGACCAGAAGCAAGGCATTGCTCCATGATCCTTAAAAATTGGTCTTTCCTCGTTTGGTATGTATTTAAAAATTAAACACTCGTGATGCACCGCTTCCAGGTAGTTCCACACCACAGTTTCTTAAATTACCATTGATATTGTTCCCATCCCAAAGTACAAAAGTATATTATGTACACAATTATTTTGTTCATTTAAATAACACAAATTAAATATTTACAAGGATGAAAGACGGTAATTATTTGTATTCATTAGTCTCTACAGGACATGACAGACTAAGCCAGATGCTTCTTTATATCACAAATAGGGAATATGTGCATTGCAAATCCCCCAGGAGACTAATGACCCCTCAATTAAGTAGCAAATCCTATTTTGCATGCATGCTTCAACATAGAGCAGTGGTGTGCAGAACTGCAGGCTGTTGGGAAATAAAACCAGCCAAAGGAGTGATGGCTATTAAACAGCCTTTTGGTCTCTATGAATGAATGAATGAGTGATTAATTAAAAGTGGGAAATCTTAAAGATTTATATAACATGTCAACGAGGAAGTAAAAACATCCTCATTTGAAGACCATGAGAAAAGAGACAATTGACTGCTTGAATAACTAGAATGGCACTCGGTAGAACCTCCGCCAGACTGAACAGTTTACGTTGTGTATCCCGCTGATAGGCCGGATATGCATCCGGGCTTGAACCAAAATCGAATCGCCTTGTTCTTGCCACACACCCAACCTGTCCACCAAATTTCATCCAAATCAGGGCTCAACTCCGAGATATCCTGCTCACAGACATACAGCCAGCCATGTTGAAAGAAAACATAACCTCTATCCACCTTCGGTGGCAGAAGCAACAACACACGTCCAAGAACAAAGCTCACAAAATTGTCTTCGACACTTTGCCCTTTGAAGAAGATTTTAAAATCTATTCTCAGAAGAGACGTCTTTCGGGATTGGTCAATCTACCTGTAGTTTGGTTGAGGCTCTTCTCAATGCTTAATCTACATTTGAATGGGCA
The DNA here is from genome assembly GCF_056783735.1 of Eptatretus burgeri. Taxonomy (NCBI): domain Eukaryota; kingdom Metazoa; phylum Chordata; class Myxini; order Myxiniformes; family Myxinidae; genus Eptatretus; species Eptatretus burgeri. The sequence continues at coordinate 97,543,037 of NC_140969.1, forward strand.
ATCAGTCTGATGCCTGTATTGATTGATTTGATAACAAATGAGATATTTGCCCCAAGTACAGTACAAAGCACGGAAAGAGCAGAGGGTGCAAGACCAGAAAGGAGGCTGTAGAAGACAGAGACCACCGACCCGTCTGTGATGGTGAAGTGAGAGGCCCATAGGCTCAGCTTCAGCGCGGGAGATTCCAATGATATTGAAGGCCATGTTTTCTATAGAATCGAGCAATAAAAATTAGTATTGGTGTCAAAGCCAGTGACCAATTGCAAATTAATAGTATGATTCTTCTTCATTGACCAGATAAAGCATCCAAAGATCTGATGCTCTGCATGATGATCACATAACCGAGCATCTTCGATGTAAAATGTATCTGGAGCTTCATGGCATGTCATGAATTGCCCATATTTGGGGGATAGAATGCTTTTCTTACGCAACATAATATGTATCACAAAATACAAATGGAAATTTAAACAAAGAGCCTATTACAAGATGATCTTTTTCCTGAAAATTTCAGAGAGGGTTAACTGCACAGAGGGTGAATGATGGACATGATCAGTGTTGTCACTGCGAAGTATGAGAACCGACACTAATACTAGAACCTTTCAAAATGCACACTCGTCATACTCCAACATGCAGCAGTTGTAACATCAAAATGGAAAATGACTGCTGGAAAAAGGGAAATAAAGCCAACAACGCTGTTTCGTAGCGTCACATTATGCGATTGCGAGACATGGTTTTTCATGTTATTTTATGATTTATTCACTCTTAAATTCTCAATTACCTTGATTTTTTTTCCCCTCAAATGACGCACACACACGATAACATTGCGCGATGTTCAAAAATCCCAATCAGCCACAAACATCCCCAACCATAGCCATATGACATACAGTTTTGATTATGAAAGGCACATTTGCATAGTGTTTAACTTCCATTGCTTGCAGCACATTTGGAGTCACATACATTACACACACAATGTTGGAAACATTTCACAAAAACGACATCCTTTGTTAATCCACCTTGCTTCATTCATCTTTAACCAATGGCTCAACATCTTTCACTTCCTGTCTGCTTATTTGGCACTTGTGAAAATCGAAGATTTTTCAAATATATTGATTGGTCTGGAGCGTGTGTGTCTGTGTCTGTGTCTGTGTCTGTGTCTGTGTCTGTGTCTGTGTGTGTGTGTGTGTGTGTGTGTGTAGCGTGTGTCTGTAGCTGCAGCTTGTGTCTGTGGAGGCACGATACATTGCTAAACCCTTCTATCTCTTCATCCTCTCAAAACACTCTTCTTTTGATGAAACTTCCTCTTTATCAAACTGCACAATATGGTGCAATATTTTGCAGCACACCGTGCATTGCGACAAGCTGGGCCGACCGGGTTCGTAGCGTGCGTTAGTTCGTTCGTAGCGTGTGTGCGTCCATCTGTCCGTCCGTCCGTAGCATGCGTGCGTCCGCCCGGAGCGTGCATGCGTCCGCCCGGAGCGTGTGCGTCCGCCCGTAGCATGTGTGCGTCCACCCGCAGCGTGTGCGTACGCCCATCCTGTGTGTGTGTGTGTCCGTCCGTCTGTCCATAGCGTGCGTCCATCCGTAGTGTGCATCCGTCTGTCTGTGGCGTGCATTCATCAGACCGTCCATCCGTCTGTAGCATGTGTGCGTCAGCCCGTCCGTAGCATGTGTGCGTCAGCCCGTCCGTAGCATGTGTGCGTCAGCCCGTCCGTAGCATGTGTGCATCAGTCCGTCCATAGCATGTATGTGTCCGTCCGTCCGTCTGTAGCATGCATCCATCCGTAGTCTGTCTGTCTGTAGCGTGTGTCCATCCATCTGTCTGTCTGTCTGTAGCGTGCGTGTCTGTCTGTGTCTGTAGCCTGTGTCTGTCTGTCTCACACAATCTTTGGCGACGGTTTTCAGGCAATTGTTTATTAAATTATGTGTGCATGTATGTCAGGGACAGCAACGATTAATTTTGGTGAAGATCTGAATCCGGATCTGGATCTGAGAATTTTTTCAGTGATTCTTCACCATTGCGAGATGGGGCTAAAAACGATATAAGAGCATAATATCTGAACAGGTTATAGACGGATTCACACAAAACTTTGTGGACATATTCGGTGTGTGACAAGGACGAATTGATTCAATTTTGGTGAAGATTCGAATCCAGATACGAGAATTTTTTCAGTGATTCTTCACCATTGAGAGATAGGGCCAAAAACTATGTGTAGTATGAGATCTCAAAAAGTTGTGGACGAGTAATGCAAAACGAGGTGGACGAGCTGGTTATGTGACAAGAACAAGCCAATTCAATTTTGGTTGAGGTCCGGATTCAGATCCAACAAATCAGTGGGATACAAAATGTAAACTGTTCAGCATGGTGGAGGGATGCGCTCTACTTAGTGCCGTTCCGCTTTGCCAAGTGTTACTCGACGAGTGAGCTTTCATTTGTATGTTTATCACCTATAGGTCACAATATTTATTTTGAACCCATTTTCACAAAATTTTACCACGTGGTAGAGTTTGTCATAAGAAAGAAGCCTACCGTTTTTTGAGGTAAAATGGTCAACTTAGGCCAAAGGTCAATAACCATCAAATTTCTAAAATCCCCAATTTTCATCCGATTGATGAGAAATTTGAAGAGGATTAATATTTCAGATCACTGAATTCAACCACCAATTCGTTTTGTGATCAACATTGGCCATAAGGTTAACAACTTAGGTGAACTTTCGAAAATCCACAATCTTCACCTGATCGAGTTGAAATTTGAGAAGTATCTGCATACTTGGTCATTGAATTCAACCGCCAATTATTGTTAAGGTCAAATTCGTTTTATTGATTTCACAAGTATTGTGCTATGCATGACATCTTTGTTTGTTTGTTTGTGAACAAAGTATCTCAAAAAGTTGGCCATGGATGGATTCGGACGAAATTTGGTGGACAAGTTGGTTTGGTGACAAGAACAAGCGGATTAAATTTTAGTTCATGTCCGAATCCAGATCCAGCCGATCAGTAGAATACAAAATGTAAGAGACCAGTGGTCATAGTTGTAGCATGATGTTTTGGCTCATCAGTGTATACCATACTTTGTTCCTGAAAATTTTCGCAATGATATGCAGATCAAGTCCTGAGATTCACACACAAACCAGGATTACAACCTCGTTACGGTAATATTGCAAAACCGGTGTCCACATAGTGTGGGACCGGTGCGGCCGTCACAGAGTGTGGGACCGGTGCGGCCGTCACAGAGTGTGGGACCGGTGCGGCCGTCACAGAGTGTGGGACCGGTGCGGCCGTCACAGAGTGTGGGACCGGTGCGGCCGTCACAGAGTGTGGGACCGGTGCGGCCGTCACAGAGTGTGGGATCGGTGCGGCCGTCACAGAGTGTGGGACCGGTGCTGCCGTCACAGAGTGTGGGACCGGTGCGGCCGTCACAGAATGTGGGACCGGTGCGGCTGTCACAGAGTGTGGGACCGGTGCGGCCGTCACAGAGTGTTGGATCAGAGCATCCATGAAGGAGTATAGGATCGGTATATTCAACACACAGTGTAGGAGGAAGCACTTCCTTATGTTGTCCAAGACTGTTTTACCAAGGTTGTAGCACGAGCACTCTCCTACAAATCAGATAATATTTATAAAACAGATATTTTTAACTTTCTATATTACATCAATGATAAATATACCATGGGTATTGATAATAATTATAAATGCACGATATCAAGCACCAGCTATAGCGAGTAGCAGGTGCCATTCAAGCACAGCATTTTGCTGAAAGCTAAGATTGCCAAAAACGTGGATATCTCCAGGCCATGTTCACTCTCATTTTGAACTATTTTGTGCTCAAATCCAGGACGTGCACGCATGTGCAGCGATTAGCGTCCGGCTGGTGGTTTGCGCACCCACGCATGTTGAGTACTAATTACTGGGACAGCGCACCAAACGTGTCATTAGCCAGTGAAGATGGCAATAATTGCCGCTATTAAATCTCGACGCCGCAGCCACTCAAGGGGACAGCTGGGAGCTGCTGTCCCAAGTCCGGGTCACGGCGCACCCAGAGCTTTTCTTGTGATTGGTGATGCCCGCTCAGGATTAGCGGTGGCTGCGGGCGAGGGTTAAACACAGCCTTGTGGTTCGGTACCATGACTCCTCTTTTGTGGCTCCATCATGCCGAGACAAGGCGAAGGCCGGTCGAGTAGAAAACAAACAACAAAAGGAAGGGAGGAGGAGGAGAAGGAAGAGGGGAGGAGGATGGAAGGAGGGTAGTTCTTCCACAAGCGCAAGCAAAATTATTGTTTTTTTTCTTTTTCTTTCCACCCACTTGTTAAATCAATAACCCGAACGATTTCTACATAACGTGCCCGGTCCCACCCTCTCTTCTTCGACACGGCATCGGTGAGGCTGCCACACTGCAAGCTAACAATTACAGCAGCGACTGTGTGGGCGGTGGTAGGGAAGGAAAAACACTGAGTTTTGTCAACATAACACTTAATCATTGGGCCAGAGCAAAACACTCTGACAGAAGTGACAACATAATTCAATATCTCTGCCACACCTGTCATAACACTGACAGCCATCTGTTCAACTCTTAACAATGCTCAAAGGGCAGGCATACTTAAAGGTTTTATTTGTTTTTTAATAAGAGAAAAGATTGGTTTCAAATAAAAATGCTTGACAAAATCAAAACGCTGCAGGATTTAAACACACCAACGTGGATACAAACAATGTCGAATCAACACGTTAGGGGACATGTCGATGTCGTATCTGTATGTGCAAGTCATGCCAACGGCTCGCACATGGCGGTAAACATTGTACAAGAGTACAACGACAATGCAATTTACAATAACCACATAAAGGTGGATTTAAAAGGCAAACCATTAGGGAAATGATCCTGTAGAATCAAAGTTCTTTTCTTTTCTTCCAAAAACAAGATCAAGATAAAGTAATATGCAAGAAAAGAGATTTCACAGCAAGCAAACAGAAGAAGCATCAAGCAAGCAGCATGCATCATTTTTTTTAAGTCTTTGGTACGACTCGGCCTGGGTTTGACTAGCCGACCCCCCAGACTCGGAGCGGATGCTCTAACCATTACACCGTTGAGTCTGGTCGACCGAGTCACTTATAATCAGGGTTAAACCACATAAAAACATGCTTCACGAGATCATTCCCACATTCTCTCAAGCACATTGCCCACCGCAACCAAGTAATGAACGGAAGAAGGTTCCCTTACCGTCCTTCCCGAAACTATGCAGGGCGGTGAAAAAGGAAAATTGTTTTGATGTCTTGGAGCAAGTGGCTCTCAAATGGAAGAGTAATACACGTACACAACGAGGCGCTTTTCGGTGTTAAAGTTTGATTTGTGCACAAGTAATCCTTAGAAACAAACTGCAGAACACACAAACGTGTGATAATTTTACCAGACAGTGATAAAAATCTAACACTGAAAGCTTTGATCCAACAATCTTAAAGGGGAACCCAGACAATGTTTTTTGGGGGTTTTTTTCCTGAACACCATCTATATATTAATACTGAAGGACCAATTTTGTGCTCCTCCGAGCGGTCGCGTCACGTTTTTCTCGGTACCGTGACCTGGACTGAAAGAAACTTCGTACCTGTAAGAGTGCATCGCACATAGTGGCAATAGACAACTTTCAACTCTGAGGCAGAATAAACACTTTTCGTTGAGACGGGGGGAGGAGTGAAGAGGCAGGGGCGGGGGATGAAGAGACGGGGGCAGGGAGTGAAGAGGCGGGGGGCAAGGTAAGCAAATTTTTGGGTGGGGGTAAAGCCGCTGTCACACCTTGACGATTTAGCCAGTGTATGCCGACGTATGAAAAATTTGTCTAAAACGTTGGCACACGTCAAATACGTTATAGGTAAGTTTTGTGTACGTTAAGAGCACGCTGGCATACGTCGTAGTACGCCGAGCTCGTCGACAAATTTTAACATGCTGAAAATTTTTCGACGTATGCCAGCGTATGACGCACACGTTCCGCATCCGCTGGCCATAAGTTGTCGGCACGTTACGCGATCGTTGACACACGTTACTTGTAAGTTACTCCTAAGACGAAACAAGACGAGGTAATGTTTAGCGTACCCGAAACTTATTTCTAACCTATGAGTAACGTGTTGTAGGCACGTTACGCGATCGTTGACACACGTTACTTGTAAATTACTCCTAAGTCGAAACAAGACGAGGTAATGTTTAGCGTACCCAAAACTTATTTCTAACCTATGAGTAACGTGTTGTAGGCACGTTACGCGATCGTTGACACACGTTACTTGTAAGTTACTCATAAGTCGAAACATGTCGAGGTAATGTTTAGCGTCAGTGTTCCAGACTCCATGTTTTTTTTGTTTTGTTTTTTTGTTCTCTGGCATGACGGTGATGTTTACACTTGGATTTCTAGTGCGGTTATAATATAATATAATTAATAGGCTGCCGCTCAACGATTTAAATCATAACCGCACTAGAAATTGAAGTGTCAACATCACCGTCATGCCGAAGAAAAAAAAAATTAAAAAAAAAAAACATGGAGTCTGGAAGACTGACGAGTTCCTCCTGTGTGAAGCCCATTTTTATATACCAATTCCCCTAAACGCTGCCAATACGACATTATACGGTAGCTGCAAGTTAGTAACACGTTCAGTAAGTTCTGTGGTCGTCCGGAAGACGTCATATACGTCTACATACGTCAATATGCGTTGGAGATACGTTACACATAGTTTCAAAGCACGTTACTCATAGGTTCAAAGCTAGTTACCCATAGGTTAGAAATAAGTTTCGGGTACGCTAAACATTACCTCGACGTGTTTCGACTTATGAGTAACTTACAAGGAACGTGTGTCGACGTGTGTCGACGTGTGTCAACGATCGCAGAACGTGCCGACAACTTATGGCCAGCGTATGCGGAACGTGTGCGTCATACGCTGGCATACGTCGAAAAATTTTCAGCATGCTTAAAATTTGTCGACGTACTCGGCGTACTACGACGTATGCCAGCATGCTTCAGCGTGCTCTTAACGTATACAAAACTTACCCATAACGTATTCGATGTGTGCCAGCGTATTCGGCAAATTTTTCATACGTCGGCATATGCTGTCAAGGTGTGACAGCGGCCTGACACTTCGATGTCCAGTGCGATTATGATTTGAATCGTCGAGCCACAGCCTTTTAATAGGCGACGCCATGTGATCGCTGGTGGTGAGGGTAGTTGAATGAACGGAATCCGTCTGTGACGGGGTTTCGGCTAGTTGAAAATATTAATCATGGTCTAACTTGAAAGGGAAGAAAAAGATTGAATTTTTTTCTCCAATCACAAAGTGTCAAAAAAAGCCGGAGTGTCGATTTTTTATTTCGTGAGTGACGTCACACCTTGAACCCACCTTGATCCAAATGGAGGCTTACATAGAGAAAGTGCATTTTGAACTTGGATTCCGATCCCGATTCCACCGTCAATAGCAACTCTAAAGGTCCTTATTATGTTGAAACTGATTAGTGGGATTTTGAAGAAGCTATTGGAGACAAAATTAGTGATGGATACACTTTCGGGTGAATTATGGAGTCGTATCGTTTCGAGCATTATGCGAACGATTCAGACAAATTTGGTGACAATGGAGGTGTTGGTGAAGATGAAAATGCTGGTAGCATGTACACCACAGATTGTGGTAGGTTTTGTTTTTCGGTTCATAAGAGATTTTGCATTAATTGATAAATCAGTGATACTACTCCAGCAAAAAGACGGCATGGACACGGAGAGTGCCCAGGCACACTCAGACAAAATGGCGACGAATGCTTTGTCCCACCATAGCAGGCAAACCAGGTGTCTTGTATGTTACGGGATCATCCCGTTTCATACTTTCCCGGGAGGCTACTTGTGTCTGTTTGTGTTCGTGATCATGTCCGTGCTGTGTCGATGTCCTGCCCCAGTGGAGGGGGAAGTGGTGCTCGGGGGAGGGGAGGGGTGTGGGTATTGTGGGGTGATGGTGGAGGGGGGGTTGTGCGATGGTAGTGGGAATTGTGGTGGGGATGGTTGATGGGGGATTGTGTGGGGATGTGGAGGGGGGTGTGGTCGCCCATGTATATGAGCTTGTAGCTAGGTAGAGATGGTGTTACAGTTTAGAGCGACGGCTGTTTCTTCCACTGAATTGTGGGGATGGCATCCCTTCACCAGCGTGGCGGATAACCCAGAGATCTAGCCATCTCTGTTGTTTCATTTCATTTTGGCTGAGAATGCAAGGGGGGGGGGGAGATGGAAACACAAGCAAAATTTTGGGAGGGTGGGAGTAGTTTAATGGGTATTGAAAAGATCATGGATTTTGATGGGGGGGGTGAACTGAGATGGTGGTGAACGGCTGCCTTGAATTCCGGGAGAGAAGAATGAGATCAAATAGAGTGTGGAAGGTGGTTCCACAGGCAGGAAGAGAGAGAGGAATAAATGAGCGGAGGTGAACCGTGGTTCTGGATTTCCACAGAAATACGTGTAATGAGACTGTAATAAATAAAAGTAAAATTGATTTGTTGGTCAAGGCCTCGACCTCATAAAGGCCATGGGTGGTGATCGACATTGAAAACCAAATTGACTCGCAACCATCATCTCTATCAGCATAGGGAGAAGTGGTAACCATTACATCATCACACACTGCCACTTGTGAAGCAAAACCAGGGTAGGGAGTGGGAGGCACGGCCTAATAAATAGAACATCAGTTGAAATGTTAAAAAAAAAGAAATAAACAATTCTCACAAGCATGTATTCCATCATAAACGAGCAATCAAAATATTAATTTTCCCAACATGGTGTTCGTAGCTCTTCAAAACAATTAATCATTGTGCAATCTTTGGGGTGCCTTACAGACTTTGTGCCATTACTATGACCTCCAGATAGCGAACGCTACCCATGCAAACGGCACATGGCTCGCACATCTCACTTCACAGAAATTACAAACAGGAAGGCCTCCAATCTTGGGGGTTCAACGCATTGTGTTCGCTGGAAACGGGCCAAGTCTACAGTCCGCGCCACGAGCACCCGGCGCGTCTAATGCAACTAGCCAAGGTTCAATTTATATCTGTGGGAAGCAGTGGCGATTATGAACAAGGGTCATGATCGAATCCCGACTCGGTGTATAAAGTACGGCAGAGAATGGCAGTGGGAATTTTATAAGTACGGCATAATGACAAAATGTCGATGTTTTTCGCAGTGTGGCCCTTTTCTCTGGATGCAAGACACTCAGAATTGCATTGAAATTCTGCCCCGAAAACGATGGGATAGGGCAAAGCCTCACCGCGATGCCTTTGATGTTGAGATTGCATTAGGTGGGTGAACACAAGCACACTTTTCCAAGGCACATTGGAAGGAATATGGAGCAGTGTGTGGATGAAAAAGCGACAGTAAGTGCAAAGTCCTTTTATCTGCCTTTACACAGTCCGCATCATCAATAACATAGTACATCAGAGGCAGAAATTGCAATGGCTTTGTGCATGCTCAAGACAGCATGCGCAATCACTGAAGAATGTGATAAAATAATAAAAACACAAGCATCGTGATGCACCTCCAGATTGTCTTACAGCTGCACAACAGCTTCGCCTTGAACTTTGCTGGGAAATTTGACAACGTCTGTCAGCATGGAGTTTCTTTTAAGAGGTGTGCAGCAAAATAAATAATAATCATCATCATCATCATCATCATCATCATCATCATCATCATCCTATTGCAGTGTGTGAGAAGTATAAGCTTGGTATTTGTTTGACTTGTATGAACTCCAGAACCAATGGACGGAACGAGATGAAAATGGTGGGTGTACTCGGGTTGTGCACGGGGCGGTTTGAGGGGGGTAAAGAAAAAAAATCTGGTTGGGGGTGGGGGAGGGGGAGGAGGAGTCGGGGTGAGAGGAGGACCCCAATTCTATCTATATAAATGTATGTGTGGTATTGCACTTAATGCAAGTTATACTAAACGTCAATTCTGGTGGAATTAACCTGTCGGTAATTCTGGGGGAATCAACCCCTCTGTATGATAATAAAACAGCAGACGCATTTACCCACAAAATAAGCCCAGATGTGGAAGGAAAAAAAAAACCGCAAAATACTCGGACTGTGTACGCCTCAGCAAGTGAAATTCAAAGCTGGATGAATTTTGCTTTGAAAGGGTTTACATTACCAGGTAGACTTTAATAAGAGCCCTGTTTGTTGCAGTTCATGCATATACAATTAATATCATATCAGGTATGAATCGGGGCAAGGGGCGACCAGGGTTGCGTCAGGAAGGGCATCCGGCATAAAACATGTGCCAAATCACTATGCGGATCATACGGATGATCCGCTGTGGCGACCCCTAACGGGAGCAGCCGAAAGAAGAAGAAGAAGAAGAAGAGTATGGATCGGGCCAATGAGGAAACCTAGAGGAATGCACACTCACCTTTTAGCAGTCTCAATTGTGTTTGAATCTTGACCCAGCTATAAACAATCATCCTGGTGTTTCATATGAAGGGCGATGGGTGGGTGCACTGTCCATGAGGGAGATGTTAAGCCAGAGGAGCCATCTGCCAGCATGAAGATCCCATGGTGTTTTTCGTGAACAGTAGGTGAGTCATCGTCAGTACCTTGACTAAATTCAAAAATTCCTGCCACAGTCGATTGTCAGGCCTGGCCAGCCAGTTCAAGAATGACCTGGGCCAAAATCGTTGCTCTATTAAACCCCAAAAGAGGGAATAACTGAGGTCATTAAAGAGAATGGAGGAAAAAAGAAAAAGAAAAAAGAAGAATAGGAAAAGGAAGAAGGTGAAAAGGGAGAGGTTCATGCATTAATCCAATAAATTAAAAGTGGGAGGAGCCTGTAAACCCTATAGGGTGGGGTGGGGGGTGGGGTGCTGGAAAGAATCAGTGGGTGGGGGTTTAATGGTGGGTCAGGGATATACATTTTGTTATCCCCCCCCCCTGAGGGAGGGAGCAGGATATTGTAATTGTCTAGTTTGTTCTTCTGTTTGTTTGTTGGGTAGTCGATCGAGTGGAAAAAAAATTTCGAAAGAAAACATTTTTTCGATTAAAATTTTTTTTTGATCTACCCTTATTTGTTGGTCGTGGTGTCGGTCTGCCCGTGTGTGTGTTTGTCGGGGGTTTTTAACCCCCTTGCAGTTCAGTTGTTCGATTTTGATGAAATTTGGGTGGTAGGACCAGTTTATGACCTCGTTGTGCCGCGTAGGTACTGGTTGCTAACACCCCTTTGGTTGCCGAGCAACGGGACTTTGAATTTTTTGAAAAATCATAAAAAAATTATTTTTTCGAAAATCAAAAATCGGGCCACAACCAACTGTGGGCAGTACATTCAGCCACATTGTCACAAATTTCCAGCCGGATCCTATGAAAACTGTCGGAGAAGATAGACTTTGAATCAACCCTGGTCGAAAACAATAAAAAAAGAAGTTCGTTATATCTCAGAGACTATGAGTAAGATATACATGAAACTGGTATGGTAGGTTCATGGTATGTCCTAGTTATGTGTGAGAAAGAACCGTTGCTATGGACCCCTCCGTTGCCTAGCAACGGCCAAAAAACCTCTAAATGTGGGGGTATTTAAACGAAAAAACAATCTGCAGCATTAACCCTTGAAGCTAGAATCATGAATTTTCTTGTGCTTAATCCTCAGGTCATTCCCCCATCGAACGGGCCCATCACGTCAGGTTCTATTGGGTAGTCGACTACCCATGTCCGCCTACCGACTTTCTGTCTGTCTGTTAGCAACTTTACGGCAAAACGGCTTTAGCAAACACTATCAAATTTAATCCACAGGTGGGCAATGAACCTTGGACGACCCCATTAACTTTTGGGTCCAATTGGATCAAAGGTTAAGGTCAAGGTCACAAAAAGATCAAAATCGTTTTTCGCTCATAACTTCGTCAAAAATGATCTGATTTACTTCAAACTAAGCTTATAGTGAACCTTATTCTATTTGTCACTTATAATCCTACCCATTCCTATCGTGAAAAATGCATATATGTGAAGATCGGTAGGGTCCGAAGTTTTGGGGGTCATGGTCATCGGTCAAAATTACATATTTTCCATTATAAATCAAAAAAGGTTAGGAATATGCGTGTTTACTATGGAAGACATATATCAAGTCCGTATTGGCTTTCATTTGACACCATGACCTTTGACCTTACATGGCCTTGAAAGGTCAAAATCATTTTACGGTCATAACCGTCAAAAATGGTTTAATTGACTTCAAACTAAGACTAAAATATTCCTTATTCTATTCCCTATAATCAACATTCAGGTTAAGGATGTATCAAATTTAAATTTGATCCCCAAAATAACTTTATGCCTTAAATGGGCAGGATTTGTTGTGCCTGGCACCACTTGTTATTTCTTTATTTGTATGCAGCCTATGGCTGCATCATTTTCTGGGGGCACAGCTGTACCGCTGATGCAATGCCCCGTTACCAGTAAGCTGGTACTCATTTTGCCGATCTTGGAAGGATGACAGGATGAGTCAACCCACTTGGTGTTTATTCAACGGCCGATAGGGACCCTTAGATATTGAGCCTGCCCCCTTAGCCATTAAGCCAACACCAGGCTTCATATATTTTATGATATGCACCAATTTCAAGAAAATATGTAAATAAATCACACCCAAAATTCTTTATAAAATAACACATCTACAAAACTATAGACCAATTTCATAAAGCAACACTTCAGCAAGGAAATAAACCATAAACAATTCTTAATCTTTTCTTTGTTCATACATTGAAGAAAGCGAACAAAGTGAAGTCCACGAAGTTCCAATGTCAACTACCCAAAAGTTCAGTAACCACTCTTGTGGCACATATGAATGAGACAATCATTTACAATTATCCTTGAATAAGTCGTAACCATAATAGTGACAAATATGTGCAACAATAACTTTAGCAAAATGTTTATGAGGGAAGCCTCATGGTAGATGTTACAGTGTTGGTTTCATGGTTAAGGTATCTAGCTAAAGATCTTCGGGTCTTGAGTTTGAGCCCTTGTCTACCTTTGTATGAACACCAGATGCGGTTGACTCAGCCTGTCATCCTTCCGAGGTCAGAAAAATGAGTACCAGTGTACTAGTAATAGGGTATTGCATCAGGACTGCCGTGCCCCCAGAAAATGATGCAACAAGTAACCACAGGCTGCACACGATAGCAAGCCAACAGAGTGTAGCATGGTAGATGTTGTGAACCAGAAAAATAAATAATGAAGGTGAACAGCATAAATCTCTGGCAGAATGATGATGTGCTTGAACGAGAGAGAGAGAGATAGAGATAGAGATAGAGATAGAGACAGAGATGACAGAAAAATATCCAAAAACAAAGATGAATACTCTAACGGTTCTGAGAACCAAGACCACAAGGTAATGGCACACAACATATAGCGGCTGCAGATAGTTATTTCATTATCGGCACTTTGAGATTTCTTTGCATTTGAAATAAAATGTATTATTACTATAATTATTATGATTATTATTATTTGTTTCAGATATTACTTCCATAATAGCCCATGGGTTACAAATGAAATATGCATTGTGAGGATTAGGCGGGTTCCCCCCCCCCACCCATTCTTTCCCATTTTTCTTCCCTGCACACGAATCTCTCTCACATGACCAGGCATACGCTGCTTGCAGCATAATTTGCATAACTTGTGTTGCATGCATGTAACTTGTGTTGGTTTTTGAAACCTCTCTTTGCGACAGTCATCGATGTGTACATCACCACTTTTTAACCCGATGGCCAGTCAAGATAAAATAAAAGTTAAACATATGGATATCTCAGTGCAGTTTGCTGTGTGCCAATAATTTGGAATGTGACAGATAAAGTTCACAAACTAGAAAATACAAATTGATGCGAATGCATCTATGTAGCTATATCCCTCCACCCACATTAGTTATGAAATAACTGTGATGTTTGATCTGAATTAAAGGTCATGTGAAAAATTCCACAATCTTTGGACCAACAATTTGGAAATTATTTCAACATAGTGATAGCATATTGTTGCACACCCGGGGTCAGGGACGAGAAGACCACGGGGGGTAGGGTACTACCTCGGGGTCCCACCAGACTCTCCGGAATTGCAGGCCGTCGCACACGAATAACTCCGTGATGCAGCGGGTGGCTAATCGACCGTGAACGCCAATAACTCGACCAGGTGACTTCGGGTCCTCCGTCTAATGAATACTGTTTACCTAATGGTCATGTGATCTAATTACTGGGGCACACGCCCTCGGTACGCCTTGTTCAAACCAGAACACCTTACCAGATCAGATGCAGCCGAGCATAACTGCCCAAGGATGTACCGGCTAGAAAACAGATCGCTGAGGGATAAGGTACCGGCTAAGCTAGGATATGAACCATGCTGGACCAATGAAGGAAAAGACGAAAACGAGCTGGGAACATTTCTCTACAAATCATTTATTTACACTCAAGCAAGGAAAGGTATGTGGCACAGTAAATGGGGTTTATTAGTATGTACAGCAGGGATAGCAAGCAATTCATGGGGTGCGACAAAAGGCAAGCAATTTACAAAAGCAGACAGAGCAGACTTATCCCGTGAGAACTTCCACAATTTTAACTAAAGCTACGACAGGCACCATCACAAACACACATACACAAACCCGAGGAAGATTAGATTGCCAGAAAGAAAGAGAGCTGATGAGGCCAAACGGCCTCACAAAACCTGGCGTGGTCGGCTGACCAATGCAACCCAGTATGCTTTGGAGAGGTAAGAGGGAGAAATACTGGTGTCTAAGGTGTGGGAATGGGAGGTGTGGTGTGGTGCAAAATGGGGGGGGGGGGGGTGGGGTGCAGTGTCGTGCCAGAAACTGATTGCAAATCATTAATGGATGCTCTTTTGTGCGTCCAAAGGGGACGAGATAGCGGGGTGGAAAGAGAGAGGAGGGAAGATGCCTGAGGCAAAAGATTCCTAGCCTAGTCATGCATAAGTTTGCGAGTGTAGCGTATACCTCCGTGGGACGCTCCGCTTAAGCGTTCCCACCTCGAGTTGGTGCATTATCTCCCGCTCAGTCAGTCACTTTGCCCGGGCTTGGGGAAACGTGTGCTCTGCACTGGTCCCATGAGAACGTCTGTTACACACCAACCACAAGTGTAGATCCAGCGATAGGCAGACAACAAGGAGTGAAGAAGAGGGCGGAGCACAGAGGCGAAGGAGAAGGCAAGGCAGGCAGGCAGGCGAAAAAGAAGGCGAGGTAGGCAGGTGGGCGAAAAAGAGGGCGAGGTAGGCAGGCGGGCAAAAAAGAGGGCGAGGTAGGCAGGCGGGCGAAAAAGAAGGCGAGGTAGGCAGGCGGGTGAAAAATAAGGCGAGGCAGGCAGGCGGGAGAAAACGAGGGCGAGGCAGGCAGGCGGGCAAGGTAGGCAGGCGGACGAAAAAGAGGGCGAGGCAGGCAGGCGGGCGAAAAAGAGGGCGAGTTAAGCAGGCGGGCGAAAAAGAAGGCGAGGTAGGCAGGCGGGCGAAAAAGAAAGCGAGGCAGGCAGGCGGGCGAAAATGAGGGCGAGGCAAGCAGGCGGGCGAAAAAGAAGGTGAGGCAGGCAGGCGGGCGAAAAAGAGGGCGAGGTAGGCAGGCGGGTGAAAAAGAAAGCGAGGCAGGCAGGCGGGAGAAAACGAGGGCGAGGCAGGCAGGCGGGCGAAAAAGAGGGCGAGGCAGGCAGGCGGGCGAAAAAGAGGGCGAGGCAGGCAGGCAGGCGAGGTAGGCAGGCAGACGAAAAAGAGGGCGAGGTAGGCAGGTGGGCGAAAAAGAGGGCGAGTTAAGCAGGTGGGCGAAAAAGAGGGCGAGTTAAGCAGGTGGGCGAAAAAGAAGGCAAGGCAGGCAGGCAGGTGAAAAAGAGGGAGGACGGCATCACGATCCACCTTTTATAAGCCCAGGGTGAAGGGTGAGGTGACGACCTGAAGCTACTCGCCGTGACCCGAATCATGCTTCCCTATTGGGCCACGGCGGTCCGAACCACGCCCTGCCAGGCTCCTGGGGCCAAAAGCAGTCTCATTCGCACATCCGGCACGACACGGCCTGGAGCTCCGTACGGAACTCCCAGACCGCTCTTCCCGCGACACTTCCCCCCCCCCCACATCCCCACCCCTCCTCGCCACCTGTCCTGCCGTGTTCTGGCAACTGTATGAGGGTTGTATCAACCCCGCATGCCCATTCGGGGCACTCCCAGCAAAATGCGGTTGGTGCTGCTAACGTTCTTGGCTTGTCGCCGCATCACGCAGTTCGAGTAACCTGAGCCGTGCAGCACGCCTCTGTTTAGTAGCGAATTGTGTCAATACAGAGGTACGAGGAGGTTCAGGAATATTTTTCACGTGTGCGGGATATGTTAGTGGTCGAGTTGGTGAGTTTTTGGTGAGCGAGGGGTGAGCAAGGTGAAATGCCGTTGTAAATTGGTGTGTAGATTTGGATGAAAGGGCTGCCATGCACGTGCTTTACAGTATCTATTGTGGTTCTTCCACGGGAAGTTGCATGGGTGCTTGTTATTCCTATCGTGTGTGTTTGCTTGCTTGCTTACGTGATTTTATTTGAACTGTGGATAAAAGGAAAAGGGTTGAAATGGAAATCAGGATTGAATGGGAGATCGAGATATAATTAGATCGAGCTGTAAGACCCACGCAAAACACTTCGTCCCGTTAACCCACTAGACATGAGGGGAAGATCTGACTGCACGAAGCCTCACGAAATAACTGCCTGGGGATCACTGTATATTGGGTGCCATTGCCTTAGAGGCATGCGGTTTTGCAGAACCACAACAATATATTAACTGATTAATGTGAAGGTTATTTAGCCCCCATTTGACCTCTGACCTTTTTTTACCCAAAATCAAATCAGTTCATCTTTATACTTTCAGCTCTACTAGTGCCAAATTTGGTTAAAATCCTTTTAGTGGCTAACAAGTTAATGTGATGACATATTTAAAGGCCAAGTGACCTCAGACCTTTGACCGTTTGAACTAGTTAAGTTAAACTTTGCATGACAGTCCATACTTGTGCCAAGTATTATAGTCCCTCAAATGGTTCATACGTTATAACAGACAACCCAAAATCATAAAGTCTCAAGCCTTCAGCAAGGAAGCATAACAAAGAAAAACTAGAACCACACTTGGTAGAGCGCATACCTTCGCCAGGCTGAACAGTTTATGTTTTGTATCCCAAAGATAGGCCGGATCTGCATCCACACCTTTACCAAAATCGAATTGGCTTGTTCTTGCCATCTCATCCACCTCAACCAACTCAACCACCTAGTTTTGTCATAATTAATCCACAACATTTTGAGATATCGTGATATATATCGTGATATATATCGTTTTTTAGACCACTCATTCAATGATGAAGAATCAATAAAAAGAAAAAATTCTCGGATCCGGATCTTCACCCAAATCGAATCGATTCTTCCTCATCACACACCCAGCCTTTCCAACAAATTTTGGCCAAATGCATCCGCAACTTCTTTAGATATCGTGCTTTATATAGTTTTGGCCTTATCGCTCAATGGTGAAGAATCACTAAAAAAAAAAAAGAAGAAGAAGAAGAGCAAGAGGAAGAAGAAGAATAAAAAAACATCTTGAAGCCAGATCTGGATCTTCAGTAAAATCTAATCAATTCGTTGTTGTCACACACCCAACATGTCCACCAAATTTCGTCTGAATCGATCCACAACTTTTTGAAATATCCTGCTCATGGACAGACAGACAGGGGTGAAAATAACCTTCGTCCACCTTCGGTGTCAGAGGTAAATAATAACTCCTTCTAATAATAATAATGATCTCTAAAAATAACCTTATCGGCTAATTTTTGGCACTAAAAATTTTTCAATCAGAATTCCGAATCGTAAATGGCATATCAAGGATGACATTGAATTGGGAAATAAAGCTGCATTTGAAAACGGTTCTGGTTGTGCCTGTTTCATGGCAGGAATCAAGTTTCCAGGACTTACATTCCCCTGGAGGTTTTATTTTTTAATCAAACAGTTTGGTTTAAAGCGATACCATAAATGTAATGATTGGCTTCATGGATAATTATTGATCTTCCTTTGATAAAAGATAAGGGTGGAGGAGATTGGGGGGCAGCTTGCAAGTAGCAGTTTCACAAAATGGGAGAAGGGGGCTACAGTCCAACAAGCCTCAACGGCGAATCTGTGACTCATGTGCATGCGTGTAGATGTTGCAATGGTAGATTCACCAGGCAGTGAAATATGAGCGTGTGCATTATATATTGTACCTGCTATTCTTTTTCTGTCAGAAACATCAAATTAACAGCCATTTTAATTTGCATTTCAATATATCGGTGTGAGAGCAAAATCATATCATAGTCCATTTTCAACCGTTGTCTCAGAAATTAGGTCAAGGAAAAAGATGTTTGGATTTGCTTCCATTCAGCCACAAAAGTATTAGTGAGGTCAAGCAATTAGGTCTGGCTAACAGTCGGTGTTCGAATTCATCCCAAAGGTGTTCGATGGGGTTGAGGTCAGGGCTCTGTGCAGGCCAGTCAAGTTCTTCCACACCGATCTCAACAAACCATTTCTGTATTGACCTCACTTTGTGTACGGGGGGCATTATCATGATGAAACAGGAAAGGGCCTTCTCCAAAATGTTGCCACAAAGTTGGAAGCACAGAATAGTCTAGAATGTCATTGTATGCTGAAGCGTTAAGATTTCCCTTCAATGGAACTAAGGGGCCTAGCCTGAACCATGAAAAACAGCCCCAGACCATTATTCCTCCTCCACCAAACTTTACAGTTGGCACTATGCATTTGGGCAGGTAGGGTTCTCCTGGTATCAGTCAAACCCAGAATCGTCCATCAGACTGCCAGATGGTGAAACGTGATGCATCACTCCAGAGAACACGTTTCCACTGCTCTAGGGTCCAAATGTCGGTGAGCTTTGCACAATTCCAGCCGACGCTTGGCATTGGCGCATTGCGCAGCTGAGTGGCGAGAGCTTCATGAAATGAGTTTCCATGGCCGAGCAAACAGTGTTTGTGCTGATGCTTCTTTCAGAGGCAGTTTGGAACTCGGTAGTGTGTATTGCAACCGACGACAGACTATTTTGCCACGCTGCGCACTTCACCACTCGGCGGTCCCATTCTGTGAGCTTGTGTGGCCTACCACTTCGTGAATGAGCTGTTGTTGCTCCTAGATATTTCCACTTCACAATAACAGCACTTACAATTAACCGTGGCAGCTCTAGCAGGGCAGAAATTTGACAAACTGACTTGTTTAAAAGGTGGCATCCTATGGCGGTGCCACGTGAAAGTCACTGAGCTATTCAGTATGGCCCATTCTACTGCCAATGTTTGTCAATGCAGATTGCATGACTGTGTGCTTCATTTTATACACCTGTCAGCAATGGGTGTGGCTGAAATAGCTGATTGCACTAATTGGAAGGGGTGTCCACATACACACACACATATATATATATATATATATATATATATATATATATATATATATATATATATATATATACACACACATATACATATACACACATATATACGTACATATATGATAAGCTATTGCAGTCTATCTGTGTCACACCCTGAGACACACAAATGCTCCTCGGAGAGAAAAAATTATTAAGTAAAAGTTGCTTCAAATGAATCCAAACCTACGAGAAAATTATAAAATTATCAGACAAAAGATTGAACCCAGATGGTGTATGGGCAAACACTCCGAGATAATAGAGGAAAAAAATTAAAAATAAATAAATGATAATCAAAAAAACAAAAAACTTTCTTTGCTGTTAAGGTATGTGATGGTTTTGGAATTTGACACTCCAAATTATCTACATAATAATACTGTTGCAGTCATGGAAAAAACCCCGGGGTGACACTCAGTTACATATTTAATGAGGGTATTTTTGTCTGATTCCAATTTACCTAAGTAGCCACGCCGTCTAGCTACTGGGGAAACCACACCCTCGGCCGGCTTTGTCCGAACCGAGTCGCTGTTACCGACTCAGATCCGGCGTAACCAAGCGGGAATTACCAAAGCCGCCCGGCCCAAATGACAATTTACAGCACAATCGGCCTCCCTAATTCTCAAGCCCGAACCATACTGGGTCAATGAAAGAAAGCACAGACAACGAACTGGAACATTTAACAGTTATTTATTTACAAGGTAATAGAGAGGGAAACACAGAGCAGACTTAATCATGAATATAGATGTAGGCAAATGTACAATGGCAATCACTTGAAAGATTTCTACTTGTCAGACTGGCCACAGACAGACACACACACACCTAAAAAGAAATGTACCTCGTGGGTCTTTATTCGGCCCTTCAGCTCAGGATGGAAGGCGAGCTGAGGGTCAGAATCTGACCGGGTACCTGGCCGCCTTGTGCGGTTTTACAGACTTGCACTTGTGGAGTTCGGAGTCCGTGGACGGGAACGGGGATCCCCAGCTCGAGCACTCCAACACAACCCACCACGGTGGGACTCGAACCCATGACCCAGAATCCAACAAGCGCAGCCAGGATCCCACGAACGATCCGGCTAGCCACGAACGACGATCGACGACACAATCACCACGAAACACCTCCGCCACGACCACCACCACCACAAGCACCAACATGACCACCGACCACCAAGGAACCCCGAAAAATATCACCGCTGGGACAGCTCGCCACCCTTCTTTATCCCTCCCCCGGGCGGGTGGAGGGATCCGCTCTGAGGTAACTTTCCTCCGGATTGGTCGGGGGACGTCGGGCGATCGGTATCCTCCCCTCATTGGACGAGGCAAACATGCCATCTGGCTGGGGCGGGGTCGGCTCTGAGGTGATCTCACCCTTGATTGGACCAGGGGAACATTCCTTCTTGCTGGGGCGGAGTCGGCCCTGAGGTGATCTCACCCCCGCCTCTGTCCGTGGCCTCGGACATGTGCGTAATGGCGCTGAAGGAGTGGAAGGGGATTTAATGCAGAAGACTAACTAGAAAGAAACTCGCAGCGCACACGTGAAATTCCCATTAGACATAGGGGAGAGATTCTAACTATCCACATATACTTAACGAAATAACTAAACTTTGGGTCAACTGTATGTGTGAAGGCGAATGGTTTCCAGATTCGTAACAATATTACCATTCCAACTTAGGAGCATTAAAGTGGTGCCCAGAACCATGTTACACTCTCCGGTGTCAGGATTGCTGGTCTTACTTTGTCTCACAAACTATAGCTACCGGGCTAGCTTTAATGTCTCTTTTCTGCAAACAAACATCATATACTTTTCATCATACATCTTTCTTACTCACTCATTTTCCCTCATCACTTTATTCTCTCTTTTCTTACTTCTCTATGTAATTCTTTTGTTTAAGGCTTGGCCTCGATAAGGACTATTTAGTCTGTGCCTGTAACCTTCCACATAAAAAAAACAAAAAAAAATAATTGTGTTTAGTCAGGTTCTCTTACCCCTCATAACAGCGACGGGGAAATTGTGGCTTGTGTACATTTTGCAGGTTATATACCCTTTGTAATTACCCATCTTCTTGGAATCCTCCCTCTCCATCCATCCATCTCCTTTTTCTCAACTTTCTTCCCCCTGCACCTTCCCACAGCACAAATAAAACACACATTACATTACACAGACACCACAATCAAAGCCACATTTGCGATGCTGTCCCCAATGGAGAGTACCACAGTGTTCCCGTAACTCACACTGCCATCCCAAATTGTGAGTACCACGGCACCACTAAGATGCGACGTCACACTGTGGAAACGGAGGGCCAATGGGGCATCAACATGCAGCAGGTCCAAGTGTGTTAGGACGACC
Organism: Eptatretus burgeri; assembly: GCF_056783735.1. Taxonomy (NCBI): domain Eukaryota; kingdom Metazoa; phylum Chordata; class Myxini; order Myxiniformes; family Myxinidae; genus Eptatretus; species Eptatretus burgeri. The sequence goes on from NC_140969.1 coordinate 97,564,793, forward strand.
CTTCCCCCTGAGATCACACCTCGCCTGAGGTGTGATCCAAGATCCAATAAAAGCCAAGACGCACCAGCGATTGGCAGACTGACTGATGCAGCAAGGATCAAAACGAGACCCAAAACTGCCAGCCTTACTGAGACACTGTGTTGGGGCAAGGATACCACGAGAGTGAACGGCAACATGAGATCCTTTGGGGACAGCGGTTCCATACTGACACACACCTCTCCCGACACACCCATCACATTCCCTTCCCTCCACTTTGGGACCACTATAAGCCCACAGGCTTACGCTTGGTGAGAGAGAGGCCACAACCACACTTCAATCTTCTTTCTTTCTTTCTCTCTCTCTCTTTCTCTCTAATTTCCACAAAGTGAGTGTAGCATGCCTATCTTGCATATAGATAAGTTAAGAATGTCTAAGAGGTTTTTCTGTACTTAAGTGGCAATTGCTTTTCTTTGTAACACTGTGCTTGTGAATATTTGGCTGTAAATACGTGCCTTTATCCTTGATAAAATGTTTCTAACCTGTTTGGTTGTCCCTTTCTACCATTCGTTCAATATAGCGTATGTAATAAATAGAAGGGAATTTATACCCAGGCAGTAATTTGCTGTATGAGATAGCTGACCTCCTACCTACAGTTTTGCTCAGCCATCCATAATAAGTAGACAGGGTGGGAAGTCGAGAGCACGGTTCCCCCGTTGGGATAACCAAATCACGGGTAAGGTAATGCGATAATTGGGCGCGACGACCCTGTCGGGCCACGGAGTTATCTGTGGCTTGTCGGCTTCAGGGTTGGAGGTCAAGTAGCAGGTCCGGGCCACCCCAAACCTGTAACAATATGTTTATCCATCTGTAACATTCCGTTCCACCCATTGGTGGGACAGCTGGCCTGACTATCCACAATTTGAACTTGAAAAATCATACGGCCACCATGTTGGCACTATGCGAAACCAAAGATGTCTTCGGAGCTGCGATATTCACAATCGCCATGCCCTCCTCCAAGTTTTCCCTTCAGTGTAAAATGACCAAAGTGACCATTAAAAGGATGATTAACTCTCGAAAGGTTGGAGCCGATATGCGTCACGGGCATTGTGAAAGCCGAAGTAGAGGCCTCATGTCCGAAGTAGAGTCCTTCAGCCTCTTGGTAAGTGCAATTGGAATCTATCTAAGCTATATGACCATGATTTATTAAATATGCAAATCAGCACAGTGAGTCATGTTATTTTTCGTTTAAACGGGGGGGGGGGGGGGGGTGTTTTGTTTTTAGGAGCGATCAAGGCAGCGGCCTGTTTCCGACCATTTCCTCTTAAACGACTCGACTAAGGACATTAAAACCAAAGTCATTATAAAGGACTTTGTCGGAGGAGTTTCAGAAATCGCGTGACATTGCGAAAGAAAGCATCCATCATTATTTACTTTTAACGATGTGTACAAAGCAAGTCGTCGATTTACGTCGTGGATGCGTTCCTACAAATTCTGACATACAAAACCCCAATAAATCATAAATTTCCCCATACAGGCCTACATATTGGTATAATGATGGGATGCATTGCCAGTGCAAAATGTTTGGTCACCCAAACCTAACATTGACTTCAGTACCTATTAGAAACAAAAATGAAACAAATCAATACAGAACACAAAGAGCCATTTTCCTCAGAGATGACCAAAATGATCTTTGTCAAACTTTCAGAGGTTCATCAGTGAGTGCTGGTGAGTGATTTAGGCAAAAAAAATAAAATGAAATAAAAATTTAAAATTTTGAAAAAAAAAGTCGGATTTGTTATTTCTTTTTTAATAATAGCTCAATTGTGCCTAAGCCTTTGTAGCGACGTGAAAGGTAATATTAAATGATCACCAACCCCATTCCTTCGAGGGTGTAGGGAAGTGTTTTAGGCCCCCAACAACAAAAAATCAAAATACGATTTCTTCGAAATGGCAACAAGATTAGAGCAATGGGCATCGCCGTGCTTCACATGACATATGTATATATATATATATATATATATATATATATATATATATATATATATATATATATATATATATATATATATATATACATATACACACACCACAAAACCTGCTAGTATACCACAAACAAACACGTACTTCACGTGAACAATTAATGTCCCCCGCTCTGGATCAAATGTTTCTCATGTATGTTACTGATGCACCAAAAATTGTTTATCCATGATAGTTTGGTACGCAAGTTCTTGCAGATGAGACGGACCCGGAGGTAAAACTAGTCTCCCAGTAGGCACTGGCATAATGCACTTTTGCTCATGGTGAGCTTTCCGAGCTTCCAACAGCTCAAAACTAGCGAGCTTTGGGGTAAAGTGGGGTGATCGGCAAGCGTGAGGGACTGTCTCACGGGATATAATTTATCGAACAACACGACCATTTAGCACTTGCACTCACAGCCAACTTTCCATCCCCTAATCCCTTATCGTCATTAGATGCATTAGCACCAAGGCTTGGTAAAAGCTAGGGATCACCAGGACGTTTTATTGTCTTACTTCTGTACCAACCATTCCTCTCACCTCTCTTCTCTCTTCTCACCTATTGCTGCATCAGGCAGACCCCACAGCTATCGTCTTGCCTGGCTACCTTGTACCAACATTAGAGATGATAATCACTCTTCATCCAAACATTCATTGACTCCAAAAGCCTCTCTCACTTCATATCCACCGCTGATGTACTTTCATTCAACTGACTTTCCGTTTGTGTTTGACGTTTCTCGAGTCTAGTGCAATACCTTCTGCCCTTCATCCAACAATCTACAATGCTTTTGAAACTTATTGACTGAGACATGCTATCGTGCTGTCAACAGTCCATACAAATTCAAATTATAAAGAACTAAAGAAAGGGGGATGGGCAAAAAAAACAAAACAAAAGGCAGGTTGTCGAGTTAGCATCTCGACTGCACACACACCGTAAGCATTATAGCCATGTGGGACAGTTGATCCTTCCATTTGTGCACTGCACCACCTGAGCCCTACATCTATGGCAGGGTTACGTTTCGGCCTAACCAAATTCACCCATCCACAAGGCCAATGATTACATTAGGCCTAGCTCAGACGCAGAGGCAGTCTGTCTTGTAGCATGTCCTGCCACTAAAATCCATCTGGCACGTGGGCAGACCATTATCTTTTGTTGCGAGCACTAAAGCAGTGTTGCAGAAAATTAAAACAAAAAAGTACACCCCACAAAAACACACCTTCAAAATCATGGTACTGTATTATGATTGATGCGTGTGAATATCAGACGAGTGTACAAAAATAAAATCCACACACGATATTTGTTCGAATGAAAGAATGCATTTTTATTTTTACATCCCACCTGCAGCCTCCCCCTGTCCCCCCCCCACTCCCTCCCACTCATACCTTTCAAACACCAGTCTGTTGCACACATCATTTAAATGGTCCCCAAGCTCAGTAAAAACAAACAGCTCTACATCTGAAATTACATTTCATAGATCTTCAATAATGATCCAGACATTCAAAAGAAAGAAGATTTTGATTTAAAGTTTTCTCCACGAAATCACAACTCAGTCAATATTATCACTGCTCGGTGATTTTAATGGTTATACATTGAGAGAAGTAAAATACGAGTACAAAGTGATGTGCAACTTTGAATTCATTTGATTGGTATCCATTAATAAAGGTATTTACCATTAGTGCACTAAAGTGCTTAGTTTGGATCGACGGTAACATGCAAACAAAAAGTCTGAGTGTCCATGGCAATAGCTCGAGCCTTTCAGATATTAATCACAACTTCAAATCGGAGGTTCCAATTAACCAGCATCAAATCAATTTAAGAGCACAATTTCAAAATGTGTGTCTGTGTGTGTCTCTGTGTGTGTCTCTGTGTGTGTCTCTGTGTGTGTCTCTGTGTGTGTCTCTGTGTGTGTGTCTCTGTGTGTGTGTCTCTGTGTGTGTGTCTCTGTGTGTGTGTCTCTGTGTGTGTCTCTGTGTGTGTCTCTGTGTGTGTCTCTGTGTGTGTCTCTGTGTGTGTCTCTGTGTGTGTCTCTGTCTCTGTCTCTGTCTCTGTCTCTGTCTCTGTCTCTGTCTCTGTCTCTGTCTCTGTCTCTGTCTCTGTCTCTGTCTCTGTCTCTGTCTCTGTCTCTGTCTCTGTCTCTGTCTCTGTCTCTGTCTCTGTCTCTGTCTCTGTCTCTGTCTCTGTCTCTGTGTGTGTGTGTGTCTCTGTCTCTGTGTGTGTGTGTCTCTGTCTCTGTCTCTGTCTCTGTCTCTGTCTCTCTCTGTCTGTCTCTCGTACACATAATTAATATAGCAATCAACCATTAACACTTTTGCCAGAAATTTGGAATTCCATCCAGGCCTGAGCTATTAAAGTTTGACATTTTCAAAAGTTGCTTTACTTATTTTTCCTTCATCGATTATCACTGGGGAAATTACCTCAAGGTGTTGCTTTGTCTTCTGTGTGTGTCTCTGTGTGTGTGTGTGCGTGTGTGCGTCTGCGCGTCCACGTCTATCTAATTTTGCTTTAAAAATGTTTTTCTCTGCAACCGCTTGGCCAGTCGATGCAAAAAAAACAAAAAAAAAAAAAAAAAAAAAAAACTTTAAACATAGGAGGGGCTCCCCATGGAGAATATTTTATTGATAACTGACATCATAGGTTGCATGGTATGGCAGCCATATTGGATTAAAGGAGAAAAAAATTTTGGACATATTGTTCTCCAAAACCAATCAACGAAAAAAAATTGAAACGGCATCTCATCAACTCCCAAATGGGTTATATAGGGTGATAATGATGACTATCAGTGAAGTGATATTCCAACCATAATTGGTTGAATCAAAATCCTTATATGAAAAATCTGAAACGTCATACATTGATCTATGACCCAATGTGAGTGAAGAATTACATTTATGTCATCAGTCATGTGGTCTGGTGGCCATATTGGATTAAAAATAAAAACATTTTAAAAAAAATTCTTCTCCAGAACTGCCCAACAGATCGATGCGAAACTTTACACATATGATCAACCAGCCATGGGGAATATAGTTTGAATTTTATTTTTTCATAATCATCTTCATTGACTAATTTAGCCTTGATGTGCACAAAAATGGTCAGTAAATATCCAAATAATCAATCAACAACGAATAAAGACTATGGATAATGGAAATGCATGTGACATGATGGAGTGCATGGATGATACAGGTATATGGGGTATAAGAGCAGTGGGCCATAATAGTAGCGGGTTCAGTTAACGGTGGTACTTTTTTTTGTATACCTTGTCGAGGCTCGTATGAGAGCTGACCTTGCTACACAACACACAGCAAGGGGGGGGCATGAGACAAGAGGGGTGGGAGTGGGAAGGACAAAACAGTGGGGAACAGAGACATTAGATCTGTGGAAGGGAGAGGGATGGGGCAGGGAGGATGGGGAATACAAGATGGACATTACAGGGACTTTCAGGAAGGAAAGCATGGATTTTGAAGGAGGTGGGTTTGTGGTGGTAATGGGGATAGAAAATATGGAGGTTTTGGATGGGGAATGTTTTGTTAGGAATGCGTGTGTGAGGAGAGAGCGTGCTCTATGAGTACCATTGTAGGCATTTTTTTTTGTTAATGATTCTTCATTATTGAGAGATAGGGCCAAAAATGATATCTAGCACAATATCTCAAAAAGTCATTGATGGATGACAACAAAACTTGGTGAATGAGGTGGTTAGGTGATGAGAACAAGCCAATTCGATTTTGCTTTCGGTCAGGATGCAGATCTGGCCTATCAGTGGGATATAAAATGTAAACTGTTCAGCCTGGCGGAGGTACGTGCTCAATCAACCGAGTGCTGTTCTAGTTTTTAAAAAAAGAACAAAGATTTGATAGGATGACCAGCTCATCTAGTTATATGTGCTCATGACATCCACAAATACAGCATACCAGAAACTTCGGCAAATATTTAAAAAATTCACTGCCATCTGTTCTCTCAAAGAAAATCCATCACTATCGTGTATTTTATAATATCTCGCCATCCCTCATCCTTATTGAGTCCCCAGGACTCTGTATATAATTGATTGATGAATTTTGTGTGGAAAGTGGCATGAAAACGGGAAAGCAGGGGGGGAGCGAAAAACACATCAATGGATAGGTTATGAGCTGTAGTTGTGCACCTTGACACTGGTTTTTTGACAGACATGAAGATGCGAGGAAAAAACGGTATTTTTAATCGCGCTAATATATTATATTGTGAGACGCCAACCATGATGACGCTGCTAAACATCTACTCGCCTTGCGGCAGCACCTACCGCTGTGTATCTATTCATGGCGCCACCTGGTGGTCCTAGGGGACTCATATGTTCAAAAGAACATACCCTTATATTTCAATACTCTCTTTACCCCCAATCAATCCTGCCGAAGGATACCGTGTTTACGCCTGGTTCCTTTCTTTCCTTTTTCCTGTAACTCGTTCCCTTGCTTTGCATCCAACTGTTGCCCCACCATCTTGGAATACTGCCAGTTTACACCCTCTGTCACCTTATTCTTTCACAGGCCTGTCATATAAAGAGAGAAAAAAAGAAAAACTAAACATGCAACATCAAGAGTGGTTTTTGTACAGAAGGCATACCTATTTCGTTGTGATTGATCATATAACAATCCCAGAGATACAGATAAATATTCAGGTGCTCGTTTTCAATGATAATACTGTACCGCTTATTCGTTTTCTTCCTGTGTCGTAATTATTTTTTTGTGAATTTTACACAAACTGCAGTAATCAAAAATAAATAGAAGGGCACTCGGAAGAGCGCATACCTCCACCACGTAACGCCTGATCCACAATAACATATCGGGCCCAATACATTTTTGAAATATCATTCTACATATCGTTTTTGGCCCTATCTCTCAATGGTGAAAAATCACTTACAGAATTAAACAATTCTCGTATCCAAATCCGGATTCAGATCTTCACCAAAATCTAATCAATTTGTCATGGTCACACACCCATCCTGTCCACAACTTTTTGAGATATCGTGCTATATATCGTTTTTGGCCAGATCTCTCAATGGTGAAGAATCACTTAAAAAATTATAGTAGTTGGATTTGGATCCGGATCTTCAACACCAAATCAGTTCGTCCTCGTCACACACTCAACCTGTCCACAAAATTTCATCCGGATCCATCCACATCTTTTTGAGATATCCTGCACACAAAGATAGACACAGACAGACAAACAGGGGTGAAAACATAATCTCTTTCACCTTCGGTGTTGGAAGTAATAATTAATACTGGAGTCAAGTTGTTTGTGAGATCTTTGTCAGAGTTGATTTGCAGTTAAAAAAAATCCAAGGGAAAAACAATTAGGCCCAAACAGACCACAGATTAAAACTGAACAGATCGGACTTGCAGAGAAAGGTCATGTAATCGAAAATTGATCGATTGATCAAGATGGTACAAGAATAGTCATCCTAATTCATCAACATGAAGTGGGTGCAATGGACAGCCAGCTCTGAACTCCAAAGCCTCATGCTCCAAAGCCTCTGAACTCCAAAGCCTCATGCAGATCATTCCGAACTGAAAGAATGAGTCAGTTATCATTGACAAGTGTGAAGATAACGCTGCCAGTTTTACGAATGACTGATGAAGCTGCAGTTCTGTTTGGTAGAGTACAATTTTTCGTCAGTCAGATTTTCATCAGTTTTGAGTGGAGAGCCAACAGTAATGAAACAGAACATGTCAGAATAAATGAATAAATAAAAACCAAGCTGTTCTTTTTAGCTGCACCAGCAGAGTACTCAACTTCTGGGTGTGTTGAGTTTGCACACTACTTGCTGACAAAAATAAAGTAGAGTCTTTGTTTTGCAAGAAGGCCATAGAGGTTTGCATGGTGTGTGCCTAAAAAGTTTGAGATGGTCTAAAGGTTTGAAGGGTACATTGCAATAGTAATTGGGGTATAAGGGGTTGAAAGGGTCTAATCTCTCAAGCATGTAAAAGGGTCTTAAAGGTCTAAGTGGTCTAAACCTCAACATGGTCAAGGGTCCAAGCTGTCTAACATGTCTGAAAGGTGGAAGGGATATAAATAGTGTTGAGGTCTTAGGGGTTTAAAGGGAGTCAAGTGACTTGAGGGGTGTAAAGGTCTAAAGGGTCTGTGACGTCTCCAGGTTCGAGAGGTCTAAAATGGTATAAAAGGTCTAAAGGGGTGTAAGGGATCTTCAAGGTCTAAGGGGGTCTTGAGAGGTCTTAAGGATCTTGGGTTATACCTGGGGTTGGCTTAATGGTTCGGGTGGTGGGCTTGGGATCCGAGGATCCTGAGTTCAAATTCCACTCAGATGTTGAATTAATAACAGGTGGGGTTGACTCTGCCTGTCATCCTTCCGAGGTCGGCAAAATGAGTGCCAACTTGCTGGTATCCTGTGTCGGAGTGGCGACCCGTCCAGGATTGTGCCCAATAGCCAAGGAAACTGCTGAGGTAGCACCAACGCTGTGCACAGAGTATGGTCCCAATGGATGTATGGATGGATGGATCTTGGGTGTCTTTCAGGTCTTAAGGTTATAAATGGTCTGAGGGTCTGAAAGAGTCTTCAGGGTGTCAAGGAGTCAAAAGGTAGAGAGTGGTCTGGAACTCACATGCAAGGACAGCTCCTTTTATATGTAGATGTGGAGTCGAATCTCCTAATGTGCATCACATTTCTCGATGAACGTTGCACACTTCTCAAACGGTAAATTAAACATTTGAAGAGGCATATTCACCTGCAGTTTTCCTTTTATTTATTTTTACAGTGATCTAAGGCTCATAGTGGAACTTGCACACAATTTATGTGCAGGCCAAGGACAGTCCACATCAGTGTACTTTTACATGAATTACAAGGATATCATTACACTATGGACAAACCGATTCATATAGCACATGGGCTTTGAACCAGAGTTCCTTTTATCACGAGCCAACAGTCGAGATGTAGCGCTAAACAGGCCATCACATTGAATGAAGTTTTCAAGGTCATCTCATGTGCAATTGCGAATATATTTCGCTACAAGTACATTTTCCCTTCTCTTTAGCTATTCCTTCATTTGTGCGTGTTGTTCTCTTCTAATCACACGTGCTGTAATTAGAGCCAAAATTCAAAGCTATTGGCCTCACAAGAAGACATTGCACAACGATCTCGCACAAAAGCTCGAGTGGAACTAAAGGTGATAACTGAAACATACAGGAAGCCGTGGCACATCTGTCAATTAAAACGGAACTTCTGTTCATCAGCTGTTAATGATAGTCTGGGTGAGGATTAGCGGACGTGTGTAGAGCGTTTTCACCAGCTTAGGTTCGCTGCCTGGCTTTAGTCCAGCATTAAAAACACCCAAGTTGCAAATAAGAAAAATGAACGATCGAAATGAGGAAAGCGTGTTGGTGAACGACCGAAAATATACAATTCCTTTTTGAAATTATAGGCCTGCCCCAAAACTCCCTCAACCTCCAGCCCTCGTTTCAAGATTTAACAGCCAAGAAAACATTGTGCTAGCCACCACCAGTGAAATTTGCTACTTGGCTAATATTTATGATTTGATTGCAAACTGATTCACTTTGGTTCCAAGGTTAAAAAAAACTAAATACAAAATTCAGGGTTTGGAATTTTTTCCCCCTTTTTTGAGGAAAGTCCTGCAGTGAATAATAAATTACCTTCCTTTTCGAGTTTTGGAAAATGAAATTACAGCACTTTAAAATCCTTATCCTGTTTATACTTAGCACACACACACAATTCATTTTGAAATCTCTTAACAGGCTCTGTGTGGCAATGGTAGTGACCCAAATATGCACTCTATCGCGGGATCAATTATTCCCCAACACAAATGTCCACAAGACAGCATGCTTGATGACCTCTCAAAAGGAAATATAATGTTATAACATTGTTATGTGGAACGGGGTGGGGGGGGTGGGGAGAAGAGGTCCATAGCTAGATTGTGTAAGAATAATAGTATAGTCCATATGCACATTGAGCATAGATTCCTCTTGTAACAGCCATTTGTACAGAACTAAGTCTTATTGTAAAACACGCACTGAGGAGGCAGAAGTGTTAACTTCAAGACAGTATAGTGCAAGTTTGTTGGGTAAAACCTCCCTGCCTTTTAGCAAGGCCAGGTGAGTTCTTGGGCAAAAAAGCACAACTGGAAAGCGTGTTGTGCTTTAGGTCAAAACAGCACGGACTGTTTGGCCGGCGCACCTTGGGACATGGTAGCAAGGTCAGCTGCGAAGCTTTGGAGAGGGGACGCAAGACTTTTTATTAGAGCTACCCCATTGGGCGGGATGAAGGTGAAATGCCCAGAGGATGGGCAGCCAATGATAGGGATCCATCATTCATGAGGGCGGTGCAAAGGTTTCCGAGGGCCATGACCATGTGGAACGCACCAGTTTTGTTTTGGAGTTTGAGACCCAGTGTGATAGTTGGATTTGAGCCGTACCTTTCAATAGGCAGCATCCCTATCTTAAATCGCCATCCTCCAGCCCCTGTGCCGCACCAGCATTCACTGGCCATACCAGACCAAAAATCAGCTCAAACCTTTCTCAAGCCCTCGCTCGTTTCCCATTGTTGTGCGACTCCTGGTATTTAATTTTGGCATTATAGTTGAGTTTGACTATGGTTGTTTTGTGTTTTTTTTATTTCCTCTGTACATAACTTTGCATGCCCGCTCATCCGGACTTGTGTCTGTCGACCGCTTGGTTCGTCCGTTTATTATTCTTACCCCAAAGGGGTTGCGTGCCTATTGCAACGCCCGTGTCTGTCGTTGTTCGTTACCTCAATAATTTGGGTTTCAGTAGGTGGGGCGGAGTCCTCACAGGACTCAAAGCATCCACCATAGCTTTGGTGAAGGATCGTGATTTATGGGGTAAGTTGTGAAGTTGTCCTTGTTCCTAGAGCCATCTTCAGGGTCATCACTGAGCCCCAGACAGCCTCCAACTTTAATTTCTTTGTGGTAATGTTTCCAGGGATGGCTTTGTCAGGTTCTTTATCATTCCCATTGCTCCAATTATGACTGGTACAGTTTCAGCGCTCTTCAGCTTCCAAGATATTTTCACTTGATTCTTGATATTTGGTCATTTTCTTGATTTCCACATTATTTAGACCAAAATCAATGGGTACTGAAACCTCAATTAGCAATGGTACCGAAACCTTTTTCTTTTCGTATCTACGTACGAAGTCCGGTTACAGTGCTTTGTTGACTATGTTCACGCTGGATGGGATCTTAACCATTCCAATGATCCTTCATTGTCTTTCCCCAATCTGTCCAAGTTTTTTTATATTTTTATATATTGTTTAATTGTTTTTTTCCCTGCTCTTTTGTCTTCATCCCAGTTGTCACTACAGTATATAGCTGCTGGTATTTTGTCTTTTTTGCAATTGTTAGGGCTGTATTTGCTGCCATTTCAGTTTGTATGTGACATCTTCTATTTGCACCCATTTATGAAAGTTTTTTTTGCAAGGTGAATGAGATACCTTTTCTGGTTTGTTGTGTTCATGTTTGTATACAAATTGTATTCGGTAGTCTGTTGAACTTTTCACGTACTCTGCTAATCCTACAGTCATCGCTCTGTGCACTTGTGTCTGTCGGTTATCTCCATATGTGGGTTTCAGAAGGTGTAATAGAGCCTTCCCAGGTCTCAAAGTAGCCACACTCGCGCGCGTGTATGTGTGTATGTGTGTATGTGTGTATGTGTGTGTGTGTGTGTGTGTGTGTGTGTGTGTGTGTGTGTATGTGTGTGTGTGTGTGTATGTGTGTATGTGTGTGTGTATGTGTGTATGTGTGTATGTGTGTATGTGTGTATGTGTGTGTGTGTGTGTGTGTGTGTGTCTGTGTCTGTGTCTGTGTCTGTGTCTGTGTCTGTGTCTGTGTGTCTGTGTGTCTGTGTGTCTGTGTGTGTGTGTCTGTGTGTGTGTGTGCGCGCGCGCGTGCGTGTAAGTTGCTGTTGTTGGCTGCCATATTCACATGTGGGTGGGTTTCAGGAGATGAAACGAAGACCAAAGAGGTCTCAAAGTATCCACGTGCGTGTGCGTGTGCATGTCAGCATCAAAATATTTTCAGTTTAAAAATTTGTCTCTGCAGACCCTTGTCCGATCGATGTAAAGCTATAAACATAGGAGGGACTCCCCATGGAGAATATTTTATTGATAACTCTGACATCATAGGTCACATGGTATGTCAGGCATATTGGATTAAAGGAAAAAAAATATTGAACATCTAAATCACAGAATGACACAATATACTCATACTGGATATTATACTTGTAATTTGACCAAATCTTCACTTCTATCTGCAATTTACTACATTCGTTTTTACCCCTCCTGTCAGATTCATTTTTCTGCTTCAAGTCACAAATTCTGTGAATTCTGTCCATTTTCCACAATCGTGGAAAATCACTGCTTCTACTTGTGACATTTTCTATTTATGCCAAATTTATCCTTACGTTTCCGATAAGTCTACCGATTCACCATCATGCCAACTTTCCTTCATCAAAATGCAAGTCCCATGTTATTCATTCCTATTCCCATAGTTTGTCAGGAAATTAATCTCCAAACCTTTCATCTTCACCTGCTCCACAAGTCTCGGTATTCTTATGAAAAAGATCAATTATGACAAAAAGAAAATGGGAAAAGTGTACAAATGCTAAAATTAATTAGAGGTGAAAGGAAAAAAAAAAGAAAATGTTCAAAACTTCATATGGTTAAATATACATCACATTGAAAAAGTAAAGCAAGTCATTAACCATGGAATGTATCATGTGACAAAGGATTTTACCTACCTTGCATTCGACAACACTTTCATCAGTCTCACAGGTCATATATATTTCGTCCACAGCTCTGCGCAGATTCTCAAACAAATAAGCCCAATAGCGAGCTCGCAGGTCAGCTTTACGTGGTGCCCGAAGCTTGGATGGGCTCTTTTCAGTGCTCCGGATGGGAGGCTTGCGCTCAGCATCACTCTGCCAGATACAAGGCAATGCAAGAGAGATCAGCACAGTGTGACTACAAAAGCAAAGTCGATTAAACTATTGTCCAGCAACTACCACGACCCCCACACAATGTATAGTACTACCCATTACCATAGTTCTACCCCTACCCCCCACCTTTCCTTCTTCCTTTGTCCATGTTCCTGATAATCCAATGTAGTACAAAAAAAACCCCACAACAGCAGCTCGGATGTGGTATTTATGCCATCGTCCCACACCCACCTCCCCCCCCAACAACCTCACTGCCTCTTGAAGACTAAGGGATGGCACCCAAAACCCTGGCGCCCAGAACACTGGGTACCAAGGTGGAGGTCCCCACTTCTAAGTATGCTCACTAGGATCCAACAGGCTTCAGCAGAGCGTATGCACTTTCAGGGTTCGACACACCTGCTTTACCATACCGGGTAATTGGACAAAGCCCATGGAAGAAGGTTCAAGTGTGGTCAAAGGAGCAAAGGCTTACCCTCCACCAGCAAGCTGGGAAAGCAGGAGCATGGATCCCATTTGGGTGGCAGCAGTAGCAGCTCGCCGACCAAGAGGGGGCCCACATTCCCTGGGGAGGGTAAGAATCCAAGGGGACCCACTTGTGTGGAGCTCCTGAGGGAGTAGACTGACTACCTCCAAAAGACTCTCCTTAAGATTCCCCAACAGTATCCCTGCGTCAGGAGTGGTCTTGAGGGATCCACAGCCGTGTCTTCCAGACATGGTTGCCTCAGAATCAGTGACGTAATGGTTAGAGTGGATACTGTGAGTATGGGAGGTTGGCGGTTTGAACATCGGCCAGGTCGAATCAAAGACTTCAAAAATGGTACGTGCTGCTTGATGCTCAGCAATTAAAAATGATAGAGCACGGACAAAGAACAATCGGTCGACAATCATAATGCAGCCGTTGATGGGCACAATAGCCTCCTTCTGAATCAAAGGTTCCTGGTAAAAATATTAACCCCCAGTCAAATATTTAAACAAAGGATGGTGCAAACATTAATAACAGTTAAAAACAAAGCAAAAGTAGGTCATCGTTTGAAAAATACCCAACAAACTAGCCATGTTGATTGGTTGTACTTCACTTTTCATAAAAACTTTATTTCTTAGATAAAAGTAATTATTCCGTCATATTGGAAAATGAACTGTTGAGCAAGCCAAGAGTTCAAGCAGAAATAGTTTTCGATAATATTTTTTTTCATTTTCAGGTTACTGTCAAAACATTTTCCCCAATGTGGCGTAATTTTGCTGCATGTAAACAAAATTTGTCAGGTTTAGGCTCAATACTGTACGATGTGAAATTATTTTGATGATGGAAGAGGAGTCGAAGTGGTAGAGATGCAGAGGAGTTTGGAAGTGTTGTGTGTGCAGGAGACCAGATGGAAAGGAGACAGGATGAAGAGGCTGATAGGAGGATACAAGCTGCTTCACGCAGGTGGGGTTGGAAGGAGTAATGGTGTGGGATTAATGGTATCAGAAGGGATCAGCAAGCAGATGGTCAGAGTGGAAAGATTGAAGGGACGGATAGTTATGGCATGGTTGGTGATTAAGGCGAATGGTGTGTTATGTCGGTATATGGGCCATAAACAGGAAGGACTGGGGTGGAGAAGTGGGAATTCAGGGACACACTGGAGAGGATGATGGGAATGGTTGAGCTGGAGGTGATGCTGCACATTGCAGGGAACTTTAACCCACACATGGGAGTAGAGGACCAGGCAAAGAGGAATGTTTTGGTAAATTTGGTTGGGGAACAAGGAATAGAAGAGTCAAGAGCTGGTGGAGTTGATGGCAAAGAATGGAATGGCCATAGCTGGTTCATCCTTTCAAAAGCGAGAAAGCCACAATATTACCTATACGAGTGGACAACATAGAACAGAACTGAATTTGGTGGTAGTAAGGAAGCAACAGTTGTAGGGGGTTAAGAATTGTAAGGAGTGGCGGGAGAGCATGCTACTACCCAGCACAAGCCTGTGGTGTTTGTGGTACGGATGAAGAAAAGAAGGGAGGTTAAGAGCAGGGGTCGGAAGATTATTAGGTGGGGGAAGTGCAAGGGAAACGTCATCGTAGAGTACAAGGAGAGAATGAGGGCCAGGTATAAACTTAGCGAAGAAGTAGAAGGTTTGAAGTTAGAGTAGAAGTCATATGGAGAGGAGTCCAGGGGAATTGCAGAAGTCTTATGTGGAAGGATGTCAGGAAAGGGTGCATCGTCAAGGGATAGAAACCAGGTATGGTGGACGGAGGAGGTAGCAAAGGCAGTTGGTGAAGAGGTTATTTGGAAGAGGATAAAGAAGATGAAGGGGAGGGGGAGGCAGCTGGAAGCTGGGTTGCTACACTGTTTGGGCAGAAGAAGAAAGCAACAATGAGAGCTGTAGCTAAGGCGAGGAATGATATGGAAGAGGTGCAGTACAACAAGTCAGAAGGGGATGGTAGGAGGAAGATGATCTATAAATTGGCTCGTGACAGGGATGAGGATAGTAAGGGCATGGGGGGGGGTGGGGGGAGAGGTGATTAAGGATGGTGGCGGGAGGCTAGTGACAGAGGGGCAGTATTGAAGGTGTGTGAAGGATATTTCAAAGTGCAGTTGAACCGGGAAGGAAGCAACGGCGAGCTGGAGCTACCGTGTTATGGAGAGGGGAATGTGGAGTTGGTGGAGATCATGGAAGAGGAAGTGTGGATGGCATTGAAGAAGATGAAAAAGGGAAGAGCACCAAGCATTGATGGGGTGTGCACAGAGATGATAATTCCTGTGGGAGAAGTCAGAGTCAGTTGGACCAAGAGGCTGTTGAATGTATGTACGAGAGAGGTTTGAATTCTGGAGGATTGGAGGACAGGGTAATTGCGGCAATATGGAAGGGGAAGGGAGATGTTCAAGATCCGGTGAAGTACAAGGGCATTACGCTCCTTAGTCATCTCATGAAGGTGCTGAAGAAGATTCTGGATGGGAGGATAAGGAAAAGTGTGGAGATGGAGATCAGAGAAGAGCAGCAGTTAAGGTTGAGAAAGGGTAGGAGGATGACAGATGGGATGTTCGCCCTGAGATATCTGGAAGAGAAGAGAGGTTGGAGGTGCAAGGTGAAATGGCAGTAGGATTTGTGGACCTGGAGAAGGCCTACGACACTACCCAAGAGAGATGGTGATGGTGACACCAAGATGGTTGGGAGCACCGGAAGCAGAAGTTAGGTTGGTGTTAGGGATGTACAAGGGAACGAAGGAAAGCTTTGGTTGGTCCTTGGATATCTGAGGAATTCAGCGTGAACATCAGTTGAAGAAAGGAAAGCCATCTCAGCCCACAAATGTTTATCATGGTGATGGAGCTGGTAAGAAGGAAGGTGTAGTATGGGGAGGATGTTGCCTGTGGATGATCTGGCTGTTGTGGTGGAGAGTGGGCGGGAGATGCAGGAAATACTGGGGGCGTGGAAGGAGGCATTTGGGAAGCATGGGCTGAAGAACAATCTGGAGAAGACTGAGGTGATGTGGGTTGGGAGGCAGAGTAAATAAATGAATATTAAGTTCGAGGGGAAGGAAATCAGACAGGAAAATAGGTTTGCGTATCTGGGGGAACAGTGACCAGGGGTGGTAAGTCCAAAGCAGAGGTGCTGAGGAGGAATCAGGTGGGTGCAAATGCATGGAAGGAGGGTGGATGGAGTAATGACAGACAGAAAGATATCAAGGAAATTGAAAGGAAAGGTTCTGATGGTGTGTGTAAGGCCGGCCTACTTTTACGGCCTTGAGACAGTAACACTGACAAAGAGACAACAGAGGCTGCAGGTTGTGAGGACAACTGTGTCAGGAGGATTGTGGGAGTGCAGAGGGTGGATAGAAGGAGGATGGATGAAACTGAGGGAGGAAATTGGTGTGCAGATGAGCTTGATGGGGAGATTGGTGAAATGCCGGCTGAGATGGGTGGTACACTTGGTGCAGATGGTGGAAGAGAGAATGGCAAAGACAACAGATAGGTTGAGGAAGTAAGGTAGGAAGAAAAGAGGTAGATCACGGTTGAGATGGGAGGATTCTGTGAGGAGGGATATCAGTCATGTGGAGGTGTTGGCTGATGACAGAAGTAAGTGGAGGAGTATTGTGGTCAAGGCAGGTCAGAAGAAGCTTGGTACCATTGGACCTCACCCCTTATAAAGGGAAGAGGAGGAGAATAATAATAAACATGAGAATCTCTGTTAACCATCTTTTGGGCAACCGTAGTGAAAATAACAAAAATTCCGAGTCACATGGCAAGCTCTTATCATCAACATTACAAGAAATGTGCTTGAAAAACAAACAAAAAAAGAGACACAAAAGAAAACCTTTGAAAAGACAAAAAAAAAGTTCTTAATGAACACAACAAAACAGACTCAGAAAAAAAATAAAACGATAATAAAATAATTCTAAAATGATGAAAATTAAAAAGAGAAAATATGAGAAAAATCAAAGGGGCTCAGAACAAAACTATATCAAACAATAAAAAGAGCAATCAGACATTGCAGACCCTTGCCAGGACTTCTTTTGAGTGGTGTATTTTTTTTTTAATAGGTTTGAGGGTAAATCCAATATGGTTGCCAAGCCATGTGTCCAATCAAGTTGAAATTTAAAGCATGTATTCCCATCTCCACTAGATCATCAATGTGAAGTTTCACATCGCTTAATTAAGCGGTTCCAGAGAAAACATGATTAAATATTTTTCTTCAATCCAATGTGGCTGCCAAACCATGTGACCTATCAATTATTCCTTAACACACTTCTACAACCATGGCTTGGGGAAGACTTGTGTGAAGTTTCCCCTCGATCTGTCCAGCTGTCCTGGAGAAGAAGTTTTTTAGAGGTTTTATGGTAAATCCAATATGGCTACCAAACCATGTGACCAATGACATCATCTGTGTGAACTTTTTCATCCTCATGGACAGGCGGTCATGTGTGTAAAGTTTCACCTCGATCTGTTCAGCCACTTCAAAGAAGGTTTTTGAAGGTTTTTTTTTTTTAAACAATATGGCTGCCAGATCACGTGACCGATAACGTCATGAATTTTTTTTTCTGTGGACTATTTTATCCCTAGATGACCCTCAAAAATTTTCATACTGATCGGATGTGGTGTTCTACATATGCAATTACGACATCATAACGAGAGCACCGATGACATCATTAAAAAAAAAACAAAATCACTCATCCCCCATGAGGAGTACTGTACTTGTTATGTGCCAAGGTTCAATTTTTTTCCTTGGTGTGGTTTCAGAGATGGAGGTCCAAAGTTTTTCCCTTTTTCCAATATGGCTGCCACAACACGTGACTTATGACGTCATAATCATCATAAAAACATTCCACATGAGTAGTCGCACCAATGGTGAAAATCGTCTCAATCCAAAAAGCGGCTGTGGAGAAAAACACTAAAGTTGTGTGCGGACAGAGAGAGACAGACAAACAAACAAACGGACCCAAATAAAATACCCTCTCCTTTGGCGAGGGTAGCAAAACGGAGCATTTAACAATGCAGAGCCTCGACGGGGTAAAGTCGTATAAAGAAGCATGCATAGAAACGAGTGTGCGATTGTGTTAACTGCTACTGCTACCTTGACATACATAATTTGTAAATGAGTATACATGGGCCAAGTATCATGGATATAACGTAGGCAGCCACGTGTCTAACGGATTCAGTTTCCCATTTTGCCCAGCTCCCGTTTATTATCATCTGGGTTAGTATCCACAAATGCCAACAAAATTATATTGCCAACATTTCAACATCTCCAATTTATTCAAATAACAGTAATATAAATCGCCCTATCAAACAACACTTCTGATTATACACCGCCTTTTAAAGCATCACAAAGCAGGTCACTCGACTTGCAACACAGGTGAGAAAAGGATACGAACAAAAATGTAATTGATATTTCATCCTTTAAAAATAGTGCGAAGAAATTATTGAAAGTCAGTTTTTATTTTTCTCTTAAAACCCGTTGGTCAAAACACTATACAATCTACATATTGCATAAGCAAAAATGGAAGAAATTCCCTCTTCCTCTCTGCACTGTATTCTCCATGCGTGAGGGGTCCAGACGCATGCTGTCCAAACGCGAGCTGTCCATAAGTGAGGGACATGAACTCAAAAATTCCTCTCACAAGCATTCGTAAAAAAATCTACATCACAAAAGAAGCCGTGTATGTCTGTCTGTCTGTCTGTCTGTCTGTCTGTCTGTCTGTCTGTCTGTCTGTCTGTCTGTCTGTCTGTCTGTCTGTCTGTCTGTCTGTCTGTCTGTCTGTCTGTCTGTTGATAACTTGAGAACGGATTCAAGGATTTCAATGAAATCAATGACGGTGGATTCAGGGAACTCCGAGGAAAGTTTGAGATGCAAAAGAAAAGGAAGGAAGGTTTGTGTGTGGGTACATGGGCACACGTAGCAAAACTACAAACACCAATTTGCAACAATGGTTACCCCCACACAGAGGACAGGATCTTCCAGGAATCCTTTTTTGTTTTTGCTCCATAGCTGAACCATCACATCAAAGATAGGTATTCCAGTCAGCAAGGTGACAGGCCATATATGCTAGTGCATTTCATAGCAAAGACTCAACCATGAGAACCAAAGATTTTTCAAAAGACCTCTGGGATAAAGGCACAGATCAGGGATGGGTATAAAAAAATATTTTAAAGGCCTTGAATATCCCTTGGAGCACAGTCAAGACAATCATGAAGACGTGTAAGGTGCAAGGTACCACCAAAACCCTGCCTAGATCAGGTCGTCCCTCCAAACTGGATGAGCAAACTCAAGCAATGAGGAGACTGTTCAGAGAGGCCACCAAGAGGTCAATGGCAACTTTGAAAGAGCTACACACATTTATGGCAAAGACTGGTTAATGTGTGCATGTGACAACAATATCCCAAGTACTCCAAAAGTATGGCCTATGTGGTCGAGTGGCAAGGAGGAAGCCATCACTCTAAAAAGCTCACCTTGAGTCCTACTTGAGGTATGCAAAAAAACCACTCTGGAGATTCTGAAGCCATGTGGCAAAAGGTTTTGTGGTCTGATGAACCAAGATGGAACTTTTTAGCCTAAATGCAAAACGTTACGGTTGGCGCAAACCCAACACAACACATTACCCAAAAGAACACCATCCCTGCTGTGAAGCATGGTGGTGGCAGCATCATGTTATGAGGATGTTTCTCATCAGCAGGGACTGGGGCACTTGTCAGGATAGGAGGGAAAGTGGATGGAGCAAAGTACAGAAAAATCAGAGAGGAAAACCTGCTGCCCTCTGCAAGAAAGCTGAAATTGGGATGGAAGTTCACCTTTCCAATATGACAACAACCAGAAGTACACAACCAAAGATGCATTGGAGTGGCGAAGGAACAAAAAGATGAATGGCCTTGAGTGGTCCAGTCAGAGCCCCGACCTAAATCCAATCGAAAATCTGCAAAGACCCACCCACATCTCTCACCTCTGAATCGACCTGCGGGTCTCTCACCTGTGGGTCTTTATTTATTTATATATTGACTGCTTTTGAAGTTTGCACGTGGTACATGATCGAGAGCCTCATTGGTATGCATTGCTGTCTACGCTATCGCTGATGATTCGCCAGTAAGTGATGAAACCGGTCCGGTCGCTGAGGGGAGTGTAGGGCATTGGGATTGTCGTGTGCGTACTAATTGTGAACGTCTTTATAGTTGTTGAGGAACTCTGGGAAGGGTTTGACACAGCGCTTAGCACTTACCTTGCGAAAATCTTCTTGGGTTGCTGTATGCAGCTACTTTGGCTGGAGGAGCATGGGAGGGGTCAAATATATATATATATACATATACACACACCTGAAAATAAATGCCAAAATAAGCAAAACTTGAAATCACATTGATAAACGCCATCCTCACGGAGTGCATGGAACATACATCATAAACAATCATCGTGGAGGCCGATCCGTTATCCTGTTAAAGCTCAGTTTCATTAAAAAAAAATGTCACTTTGGAGGACATTCTAATGTTATTTTGGGTTGCTTTGTTGTTTATGGTAATTATTTGGAGAGTATCAATATGTGTGTACAAATACAATGTACATTAATCTTAATGCATGGAGATTAAGGCCTCCAATTATACAAATTATATAGGGTGTCCCAATTTGTATCGAACACATTTCTATTAATTTGACAAATTTCATTTTTTGTTTTTACATGCGAGCCCTTGCAGATTTGAATGATGGATCACTACGATGTAAACACAAATTAAAAATGTTGAACTTTATTATAAATATGTGTGTTGTTCTGCTTCATTGCAGGAGGGAGTGCATCAATTGTAAAACACAACATTTAAAATATGTAATTATTTTTAAGAAATACACCTGCAATAATATGTTTAGAGTACAGCAAAACACAACTCCCATGTTTGGACTTAACTTTAATTGAATAAATGTATGGTTTTCTTGACCCACCTTTGATTTGTTACAGAAATAAAAGTGTCAGACATGCAGTGACTATAGAAAGTCAATACCCCCTTCCAAAATTTTCACCTTTTGTTGCCTTATAGCCTGAAATGAAATTGCATCAAATCAGAGTTTTTTCAGCTTTATTTACACATCGTAACCCACAACTTCCAAGTGAAAAACAAGATTTATTATAAATTTCAGAAAATTAATTAAAAATACAAAACAAGAATATCTTGGTTGGATAAGTGTTCACCCCCCCCCCCCCAGAGTTAATACTTGTTAGAAGCACCTTTGACAGCTATTGCAGCTGTGAGTCTGTTGGGATAGGTCTCTACCAACTTTGAACACCCTGATTGGACAATATTTTCCCATTCTTCTGCACAAAACTGTTCAAGCTCAGGCAAGTTGTGTGGGGAGCATTGATGGACAGCAATTTTCAAGTTATGCCACAGATTTTCGATTGGATTTATGTCGGGGCTCTGACTGGGCCACTCAAAGACGTTTATCTTTTTGTTCCTTAGCCACTCCAGTGTATCTTTGGCTGTGTGCTTTGGGTCGATGTCATGCTGAAAGGTGAACTTCCATCCCAATTTCAGCTTTCTTGCAGAGGGCAACAGGTTTTCCTCTTGAATGTGTCTGTACTTTGCTCCATCTATTTTCCCTTCAATCCTGACAAGTGCCCCCAGTCCCTGCTGATAATAAACATCCCCATAATATGATGCTGCCACCACCATGCTTCACATTGGGAATGGTGTTCTTTGGGTGATGTGCTGTGTGGGGTTTGTGCCAAAAGTAACATTTTGCATTTAGGCCAAAAAGTTCCATCTTTGTTTCGTCAGATGACAAAACTTTATGCCACATGGCTTCAGAATCTCTGGAATGGTTTTTGCATTCCTCAAATGGGACTCAAGGTGAGCTTTTTTGAGTAATGGCTTCCTTCTTGCCACCCTTCCATCGAGGCCAGACTTGTGGAGAACTTGGGATGTTGTTATCACATGCACACAGTGACCAGCCTTTGCTACAAAGGTGTGTAGCTCTTTCAAAGTTGCCATTGGCCTTTTGGTGGCCTCTCTGATCAGTCTCCTCCTTGCTTGGTCATCCAGTTTGGAGGGACGGGATGATCAAGGCAGGGTCTTGGTGGTACCACATGCCTTCACTTCATAAATGATTGTCTTGACTGTGCTCCAAGATATTCAAGGCCTTAAAAATATTTTTATACCCATCGCCTGATCTGTGCCTTTCCACATCTTTATCCCGGAGGTCACTTGAAAGCTCCTTGTTGCTCATGGTTGAACCTTTGCTGTGATATGCAAAACGTAACGTGTCTTTAGACTCAACTTTAATCCATCGCACCCCCTATCCCCCCCCCCCAACCACTTTATATGCTTCGAACTCAACTCAAAATTATCTCCACAATCACAAAATTTGAATGCATGCCTATTATATTGTTACGGGTGTGGAAATTCGCAAACCACCATTCAGGTCCCGTAGGTGAGATATCTCTTAAGTACATGTGTAGTTAGCCCAAATTCGTTGTATAGAGGGAATTTATGTGATCCCTCCGGGCTGCGACACTTTGAGTAAGTCGTTTTTCTTTCCCTATCTTTTATTTAAAACGGACGAAAACTGCCAACGATGCTGGTGGGTTTTTCGTGCCATTCTTCTCCACGCTTGGTGTGAGGGAGGAGAAGGGGGAGGGGCAGCTCTCCGCCGATTGGTGGATGACCAGCGTGAGGCGGTCGGGGTGAGGGAACGCCCCTCTTCGAGAACCCTCTCGAAGGACGGTGGAGCCGAAAACAGGGGCGGAGTGAAGGGCGGAGCCCCGGGGGATAAAAAGTCGGACACGGAAGGAGCGCTGTTGTTGTTCTTGCTCTCTTCCTGTCTTCCGGCTCGCTCGTCCTCTTCTCTTCCTGGTGGCCGCTGGCCTGGTCTTTTGTGGGGCGGTCCCGAGACTCCGCTGGCGGGACGGAGCGTCGGCCATTCCCCACACCGCGACCCCAAGCAACACCGTTTCCCCCCCCCCCTTCTATCCGCGCTGGGATAGCGCCGGTAACTCCGTCCGTGGCGTCGAGCGGCCAACACGTGCCGGCATGAGGCACGCCGGAGAGGACTCGCCTACCCCGCCAGGGCACGGAGTCGCGGCCAGGCGCGATCACGTCGACGGACGTGGGAGAGGGATTCGACGGCCCAAAGGGAAGTCACCATTTTCTTTTCGGAGTTTTTGTATGGATCTTGTGGAGCCGTGTCTTGTAAAGTAGAACTGTTTAAGTGTTTCCTTGTGTCGGTCTTATTCGGTTGTAGCTCTGCATTGTTGCTTTTGTTTGGGTTGATATATTGCATTTTGACTGTTTGGCTGTATATGTGTGCTCTCCGTGTGTCGTGTAAATAAAGTGCTTGCATGTTGAACTATGCCCGTTTCACTTCGTCTCCTTCCTTTTAATCGACCCTCCATCCTGCTTCACGTAAAGGGTTCGTAGTGGGCTTAATACGCCCGATAATTAATCGGAACCGTCGAGGCCGACGATAACACCGCTCGGTTATCACTGTAGCACGGAACGGACCGCTTAAGCGGTTCGTGTCCGGAGTCGGCCTGCGGCGAGGTACGATCGCCCGGTCGACCATCCGCGCAGGTACTTAGGTAGATCGAATTTGGCGAGCAACCCTATCCTGTGCGGGTGGGCAATTGGCACGGTTGTGGTGGGGTTAAACCCCCACCCGTGACTTGCTCCCGGCGTTGTTCCGAGAGGGTCACGACAGAATTGTCCGTTCCGGTGGGCGAGGCGGCCACCATTCGAGTCAAGCGGCCGATCGCATGCCGACGGGCGCGAATTCGCAACACTGGTGTCAGAGAGCGGGAAACAAACCCTCCCGCCTCCAAGCTAAATTCACGGGGAATCGGCTCAGGGGTGAGTGGAGCGACCCCCAATTCCCTCCTTATGAGCAATTTAAATTAACCCGTTATGAGAAATAAGATGGAGTCTCAAGGCGAGCGGGAGCCGGGGGTATTAGAAATGTATATGTGTGGAAATGTAGGATCCATGGCCCAGGATGGAGACCCGAGCAGGACATTGGTGTGCAGGAACAAGAACTCCCCCAACCAAACCCAGAGCCCGAAATGGGTGCGGCAACGGCCGCGGTATACGACACCTCCCCTTCCCTCCTCCGAAACCCTCCCCCGATCCCTGCCGAAACGGCTCACCCGAGTGCATCCGATATGGCCCAGCTATTCGCCATGTTGGCAGAAATACA
Source organism: Eptatretus burgeri (assembly GCF_056783735.1). Classification (NCBI taxonomy): domain Eukaryota; kingdom Metazoa; phylum Chordata; class Myxini; order Myxiniformes; family Myxinidae; genus Eptatretus; species Eptatretus burgeri. The sequence goes on from NC_140969.1 coordinate 97,589,365, forward strand.
AACAACTGCACGACAGTTGAGAAACGAAATGAGAGGCATGAACGAAAAAATGGATACGAATGCCCAACAGATGGAAAACAAAATGGATGGAGACACAAACAGAATGAAAGAGGTGCGGGGTGAGATGCGGCAAATGGGCCAATGTCTGCAGGCGGGCATAATGGCGACGCCACGTGCAGGGACGAACGAGCTGAAGGGGAGTGCACCGGCGGGTGAAGACAAAATAATTTGGGGGACGTGTTGGGCGAGGGTAGTGAGAGAGAAAGCAACAGTGACGGTGACCGAGAGGGAAAAACTAATTAGGGTGACGGAGACGTGCATGAGGGAGATAAGAGACGAGGTGAAAGGAATTGGGAGGGAGAGAAAAGAACAATTAAGACAGGAAGCAAGGATGAGGTACGTGGAGATCGTGAAAGAGCAAGGAGTGAAACAGAGGGAAGGACAGGAGCGACTTAAGGAGAAAGCAAGGTTGACCTACGTAAAGATAAGGGAAAGACGCCAGAAAGAAGCAGAGACTAATAGACACGAGGTGACGACGGAAAGGAGAAAAGAAATAATAGTTGAGACAAGGGAGATAACAAGGGAAGAGATTGAAATAATCGACACGGGAGATAGAGGGTGAATCGGACGGGATTGAAGACGAGCACACACACACACACAGAGGTAGTGGAGGATAATGGGGGTGAGCTCGCAGAACGTGTAGGGACCCGGTGCGAGCAGTTGGATAGCCTCCTTCGGGAACGGAGGGAGCCGCTATGCTCCCTTGAAGCGAGTCACGACCAGGTGGGTTCGGTCGTGCTTCGCGGAGTTGAGGGGACGGGTGCTGTGGACAGGTGCATGGAGAGCTTGGGGGGTATAGAGGCCCCGGAAACCCTTGGGGTGACACAAATCCCCAGTGTGGTTGTCCCGGTGTGTGTGGTGCAAGGTGTGATTGCGCCCCCGTTTGTGGAAGCGACCCCATGTGTGAGTGGTGTGGTGGCAAGTGTGCCGAGATGCGTGCTTCCCAGCACGCCATGTGAGAGTGAGGCACGGTGTGTGAGTGAGACACCGCGGGTGAGTGCATCCGCGTGTGTGTGGTATGGTGTGTGTGAGGGAAACGGCACGAGTGAGTGAGCGGCCGAGTGTAAGGAGAGAGACAGCGTGTGCAAGGTCGCTGTGTGTAAGAGAGATGTCGGTCGGCATGCGGGAGCACGCAGCCGCGTCTCCCGGTGTGAATGTGATGGAGTGGTGTGTGCGCGTCGTGACACGCCGGTGTGCGTGGGTTGAATGGCGACGGAGACGGCGACAGAGAGACAAAAGCCGGGTAGCGGCCGTAGCTATTTTGGGAACCGCGCCGGGTTCACCCAGCAGCGAGCGCGAGGTCCGTGCTGTGCAACGCACGAGGCCGCCACGTGCTCGCTTGCAGGAGTGAAACCCGGTCCGGAAACGAGCGCGGTGGATGTTGCCGATCCCGCGACGGACAAAGTTTAGGCAGGATTTCGAATTTGGACCGGATTGGTTCTCCACGCGGGCGTGTGTTAAGCTCCAACGGGCAGAGCACATGTGATCGCATGGGGAACCCCTCGAGACGTGGGGATTGTGTTTTTTTATGCGCTGGGTGACGTCATGGCTGCGTGTATGGTTGGAATCCGGCAGGAGGGTGAATCCCTGCCAGATGGTACCGTCCAAGAGGGACGAGGGACGCGAACAGCTGCCATGACGTCACGCCAAAGGTGCGCGGCTGTGAATTGCCGCGCTGGTGCGCAGGTTGTGAGTTTTCGCGCTGGTGCTGCGCATGTGGGGGAAAAAAAAAGCAAGCCTCGCTTTCGGGTGAACAGGATTCCCTGGGCAAGGGGTGGAAGACCCCTTGGCCAGGGCACAGGATGACACGAGCTCGGGGGAAGGGTGAGCTTAGCCAGACCGGCTTCATGGGGCAGGGCTAAGTCCTCATGGGGCCCGTGGAATGGATTAGGTAGAGGGTTTTAGTTGAGATTTAGATTGGGAAATTGATTAATGGGATTATTTGGAGACAGTGACAGACTATGGATGTGTAGAGGGCACGTAGCCTAGCTACGTAGGTTTAAAGGAACGTGCTGTATTTTAAGGGATGACGTGGGAGCATGAGTTAGTTAGGGGATGTAGTTAGGAGGATGGCAGAGTTCAGCGGTGTGTGTTGAAGAGTTGTGAGGTGAGTACATGATGAGTGAGTGAGGCCAGCGGGTCTGTGTGAATGGAACGAATGTGGAATGCATGGTGCGATGAGTGATTGGGGGGAGGAGTGACTCCCGCCCAATGGACCCCGGGGTCAGTGTAAAGTAAGTTAGTGGGTTCGTCAAATTAACAAAAATGGAAGTCGTTTTGTTGTTGGTGGGAAAGTAGGCTCGAAACCCGTTTGGAGGGGTGCAAGAGCCCTGTTGACGGGCTGGGAGCGTGGCTGTGAAAGGTGAGTATCGCTGAGTGGCTACCCTGGGCACCAGGCTAGTCGGCCATGGTAGGCCAAGGGCCCATGGGGTCCGGGATAGCGTAGTGGGCACGGGTGCGCCCACATGGTGCGGGAGCCCGGGGCGCCATTAGCCGCGTGGGCAGTGTTGTGGGCATGGGTGACCCTCGGAAAGGGGCCCGGGAAGCCAGCCTGCCACGTGAGCGTTTCAGGGGAGTTGCCATGGGGGGCACTCCCCAGTGTTTAGGGAGCTGGTAGGCTCGGAGGCAGTGTAGTGCCTGGGGGGGGTGCCATCGTCGGAGAATCGGCAGAGGGTAGTGCCTGCCAAGGGGAGCCACGCGTCCCAGCCATGAGACCGTGTGAGGGCATGGGAAGAAAATTGGGAGGCGAGGCCCGAAATTGTGAGGACACCAACACAGGCGACGGGAATCTGGGTTGTTAGAACCAATAGTTTAAGCGCGAGGCGCTTGTTGAAAGCCCCGGGGTAGTTTAAGAGATAATGGTTAGGGTAGATTAGGAGATGTACCCATCAGCACCATCCATCTCTTCGCTCTCGTTGTGTGCCACTGGACCCACTTTGTGTTATAGATCGCTGAAGTCTGGGGAGGCCATCCTGAGCCTTGAGTTGGGCCTCGACACAGGACGCTAGCTCTCCCTTATTCCCCTCCGGGAAGGGAACGTCGGGGTTGGGAGTAGGCTAGGGGACGATAGGTTAGCCGAACAAGGACGATAAAGGGGGTTAGGGGACGAATTATAGTGGGAGATTGGAAATAAAAAGAAGTAAAAATAAAAACAACAAAAAAATAAGTTGGGGCTAAATTGGGTTTTACAAATTAAGGGAGTGGGTATGTACAGTGACAGGCAAAGGCGATAGGTTGGGAGGGAGATGGGTAGGTAGGTCTGAGCCCGCCTTCCGAGTGGCCAGCACCACCACACTCCCTCCACCAACCTCCACTGAAAGGCAAAGGCTGGCCAGCTTCATCTGCTGGCTGTGTTGCTTCAAGGCCTTTGCCGGCCAACTTCATCAGCTGTTGTTTTTGCTGCAAGGCCTGTGCCGGTCGGATCGTCCGACGGCTGTGTTACTTCAGGGCCTGTGCCGGTCAGCTCCACTGCCGGCTGTCTTTGCTTCAAGGCCTGTGCCGGCCAGATTATCTGCCGGCTGTTCGCTATAGCGGCCTTGTCATGCCATGCCTTGCCTGTCTGCCTTTGCCATGCCATGCCTGCTGCCCTCGATTCTGCATTTGCTCCGTTCAATTTTGATTTGCCCCCCCTCCCCCCTTGTTCATTGCCATGTGCGCCAGGATTATCAAGCAACAGTTTTCAAGCTGCAAGAACTGTCCTGTTGGCAGCTACAACACGGGCCGGCAGTGGCGGCCCGTGCACCGGTTTTCTTTTAACGTTTGTTTTGCTCCCTGCAGAGTCCATTGATCCTGGGCCATGGTTTAGTGTAAAATTTGTAAGTTAAGATGTACTGTAAATATGAGTGCACCCCCGGCATGTAGGTCTAGCGCCGGCAATTTTATTTAAGTCGTCCGAATGAGTGGGTTTGTTTAGTTAGTTACTCAGCCCTCAGGTTATTTATTTTGGGGACACGAATACCATGAATGTCGCACTCAGGGATCCGAAGTTAAAACGTACTAGGGGAGAACTACACATGATGACACACGAAAATTTGATGTCTCGGGACGAGTCTATAAAAAGGGGAGGGGGTAGTGTTACGGCTGTGGAAATTCGCAAACCACCAGTCAGGTCCCGTAGGTGAGATATCTCTTAAGTACTTGTGTAGTTAGCCCAAATCCGTTGTCTTGAGGGAATTTATGTGATCCATCCGGGCTGCGACGCTTTGAGCAAGTCGTTTTTCTTTCCCTATCATTTATTTAAAACGGACGAAAACTGCCAACGATGCTGGTGGGATTTTTGCGCCATTCTTCTCCGCGCTTGGTGTGAGGGAGGAGAAGGGGGAGGGGCAGCTCGCCGCCGATTGGTGGATGACCAGCGTGAGGCGGTCGGGGTGAGGGGACGCCCCTCTTCGAGAACCCTCTCGAAGGACGGTGGAGCCGAAAACAGGGGCGGAGTGAAGGGCGGAGCCCCGGGGGATAAAAAGTCGGACACGGAAGGAGCGCTGTTGTTGCTCTTACTCTCTTCCTGTCTTCCGGCTCGCTCGTCCTCTTCTCTTCCTGGTGGCCGCTGGCCTGGTCTTTTGTGGGGCGGTCCCGAGACCCCGCTGGTGGGACGGAGCGTCGGCCATTCCCCACACCGCGACCTCGAGCAACAACGTTTCCCACCCCCCCCCCCTTCTATCCGCGCTGGGATAGCGCCGGAAACTCCGTCCGTGGCATCGAGCGGCCAACACGTGCCGGCGCAAGGCACGCCGGAAAGGACTCGCCTACCCCGCCAGGGCACGGAGTCGCGGCCAGGCGCAATCACGTCGACGGACGTGGGAGAGGGACTCGACGGCCCAAAGGGAAGTCACCATTTTCTTTTCGGGGTTTTTGTATGGATCTTGTGGCGCCGTGTCTTGTAAAGTAGAACTGCTGAAGTGTTTCCGTGTGTCGGTCTTATTCGGTTGTCGCTCTGCATTGTTGCTTTTGTTTTAATTGCTATAGGTGCATTTTGACTGTTTGGCTGTATATGTGTGCTCTCCGTGTGTCGTGTAAATAAAGGGCTTGCATGTTGAACTGTGCCCGTTTCGCTTCGTCTCCTTCCTTTTAATTGACCCTCCATCCTGCTTCACGTAAAGGGTTCGTAGTGGGCTTAATACGCTCGATAATTAATCGGAACCGTCGAGGCCGACGATAACACCGCTCGGTTATCACTGTAGCACGGAACGGACCGCTTAAGCGGTTCGTGTCCGGAGTCGGCCTGCGGCGAGGTACGATCGCCCGGTCGACCATCCGCGCAGGTACTTAGGTAGATCGAATTTGGCGAGCAACCCTATCCTGCGCAGGTGGGCAATTGGCACGGTCGTGGTGGGGTTAAACCCCCACCCGTGACTAGCTCCCGGCGTTGTTCCGAGAGGGTCACGACAGAATTGTCCGTTCCGGTAGGCGAGGCGGCCGCCATTCAAGTCGAGCGGCCGATCGCACGCCGGCGGGTGCGAATTCGCAACAATATTAATGAATGTTTATGTTGATGGAAAACAAGGAAATGGCAGCATCATTCGGTCACAAAACACTGCTGGCAACAAAAAAATGAATCATGTCAATGCCGAACTGTGATGACAAAGGTCGAACGGCACTGCTATAAAGAGGGCAGGACTGCGAAAAGGAGGAGCTGAGGTACTGACCTGCCACAAAGGACTTTACGAAAGGATGTCTAGGGAAGATAGAATCATGAGTTTGAAATGTTAATGTGAAAGTTCACGGATAGAGAATACTGTATTATGCTCACAGTTGTTCCAATTCAAATGCACGTACCAACACTGAACAATGGCAGGTAACCCTCAAACGGTCATCACATGGTCACAAAAGAGAGCCGTCAAGCTAATAACGTTTAAAGTACCACAAAATCTAATCTGGATTGCCTTTCTTGTCATTCATCTCTAATGACTTCCCTTTTAAGAGTATGGCCCCGGGATCAAATCCATCATACCGTGTTCATTTTGTCCTAAATATACTACCTTGGCCTTTTCTGTTTATTTTGTTTTGTTATATTTGCAGTGCTTAAAGCTCGTGTATAAGTGATCCATGTATCCCTTTCAGATTTCTCGAAGGCTTAAAAGTTGCTCAAATCTCAAAGAGGTATGCTTCCCATGGTGGGCATCTGCCAGTTTTTATCCCATTGTACTCTCTGCAAAGGGAGAAGGAAGTGGGTACTGCGGGGTGGGGGGGGGGTGGAGTTGCATGATCTATGCATTACAACAATGGAATCATGATGCATAAAATAATTAAAACTGCCGACAATGTTCACAATAACAAGAACATCAGAAGATATTATACTTCTTCACGGATAAAACCCCAACGAGATAAAACCAAGCAATAATCTGTGGTTACAGGATCATGATGCAACTTCTCATGCCAAATTACCAAACAGACAGACAGCGCACACATGGTTCTCCAAATCTACCTGTACAAATTTTCAGCTGAGTCCCGATTGATCCAAAGCAACCACCGAGGGAGTCCTAATGGACTGCCTATTGTACCACTTCAATCCGTAATCCTGTTTTGCCTACCCGAGCTCCCCGTCGATCTCTTTTATCTGATCCCTACATTGCCAAGTCTCTCTCAGCCTTATCCCTTGCTCTTATAGCCGGTGTATAAACTTAAACCTGGAACACATGCCAGATCAGCAAGAAATTATGCCAAGTCCCCCACACGCCTGTCCATCAACTTCGTGCAATGTCCAGCCAGGCCTGTGTCGCACATTTTCGGTCCAGTGCCCTCAACATCCAAAGGGGTTTTAGGCTGAACACACAAACTCATCAACTCCGACCCCCTCCCCTCACCACAACCCCCCCCCTTTCCTTCATCCCACTCCACAGACCAGAATCCGAGGCTTTTAAGGCAATCGATAAGCAGACAAAAGGCACACGGACTCCTCTTGCTCCCAGCGATCATTATGGGCGCCCACTGCCCTCCCTGCTCTTACAAGCAAGTACAAAAGTCCATGAGGAAACATCATGGGGATAGGTTATACACACAGCCTGGACACATCTCCACTTCAGACCTACTCCAAAATTGTACACATCGCTTTAAAACATTACAATTGCACGTTACAGCCCGAATTCCATTGAGCTGGGAGCAACAGAGAAAGCGAGCATTTCAAGAGAGGCACAGAATTCCTAAAAAATTCCCAAATCACCTTCACACAAAACATGTAAACTCAATTCCCACTGTTTCTGACTGCTGTTGACACATCATGTTGCTCAAATCTCAGGAGTCAGCACCTGCCAGGTTAGTCACACCACTTGCAAAACGTCATTCTGTACCAAGTGGGTGGGGCAGGTGGGAAAAGGGGCGGGGTGGGTGAGGAAAGGGGCAGGGCAGTTGGAGTGGAGCATCAGGTCCGAACATCTCACCATTATTACAATGGAATCATGATGCGTAAAATAATTAAATATCCATATTCAGTGTTCACAATACCTATCAGGCCAGATCAGATCTGTGACTTGCTACAGGTATCATGTAAACCTGTACTAACCTGTACCATTGTCGGGTTGTCGGCTACTAAACCGTCTCCCCCACCAGGTTTTCTCGTGAGGAGGGTGTTTGGATGTGGACACCCAGTAGGATTAAAAACAAAACCTGTCAGAGGGCGGAGGAGCTCCTTGTGAGCCAACGGCCATCCATATCTAGTGCCCAACTGTGTCTGCAGACGTCCTCCTGCAGTCGGGTTACTTCTTACTAGGAGGTTGGTGGCAGGATTGGCACTCCGGCCACAGTAAAACCTTTCATTCCGCAAAGCATTCTCGATGCATAAAAAAAAATTATCTGAAAATCCACTCCGTGGGAGTACCTCCCGTGCAGCTTCCCTTCGAAGGGCAGCTCACCGGATGAAGGGATTAGGGCAAAGCCTTCAGGACCCCCAATCTTTGATGCTAGGAGGGAAACCACAGGGTAACATTCCCGGGTCAGATTGCGGGAGAGTGTGTCAGAGTGGTGCTGAGGTGTCGTCCACCAGACGGCGGTCTCCTTGGGTTAAGCTGAGGCAGTCCCTTCAGGTGGGTGCCTGGAATGTCCTATCCCTAAGAGAGGATGATCACCTGTCTCTCTCCACTATCAAGTGCAGCCAGTGGCTGCTGGTTGCATCATTGGTTGGGACGCGGCTATGCCGCTGATGCAGTGTCCACCTTACCAGTGCACTGGTACTCATTTTGTCGACCTCGGAAGGATGACAGGCTGAGTCAAACTCCTAGTGTATTAATTCAGCAGTCCAATGGGGGTTGAACTCAAGACCCAAGGATCCCAAGCCGCAACCCTAACCACAAAGCCAACACCAGGCTACACCTGTCTCTGATATGATCTGAGCTCAAGCATTTGTACATCGGTATCGCAGCACTCTCTGAGGATCAGAGACCGGATTGTGGTGAGATCATGGCGGATGGTTACACCTACTATGGTCTGGTCACTCTGACGGTTACCATGCCCAAGGAGTTTCTGTAGCTGTGTCCAAGAAGCTGACTCCAATGATAATTGAGGTAACACGGGTCAATGAGCGTATTATGAAACTAAGGATTCGTTACTCCTTGCATGTCATTTCCCTGGGCTCTGGATATACTCTGACTGAGGCGAGCGATCTCACCGCGAAGGATACATTCCACGCCACGCTCGAGTCTGTGGTTGATCAGTACCCCAGGCGAGATACACTTCTAGTCTTGGGGGATTTCAATGCGTCGACTGGAACTAATAGGGATGGCTTTGAGACGTGTGTTGGTCCCCATGGGTCTGGAACTGTGAACCTGAATAGCATGAAGTTCCTTGACTTTGCAAGAAGTCATGGACTTAGGGTGGCTGGTTCATAGTTTCAGCACCCAAAAGTTCATCGATGAACTTGGTATTCCAATGCTGGTGGTGTGGCAAAGGAGATCGACCATGTGCTCGTTGGTGGTCGCTGGAGGACGATCCAGAACTGCAGGGTCTACAGGAGTGCTCAGTTCCTCAATACTGACCACCGGCTTGTTGTAGCAACTCTAAAGCTGCACCTTAAATCCTGGAGAATGGTAACATCCCAGCCTAGGCTGGATGTTGGCAAGCTCAAGGATTTGAGAGTAGCTGAGGAGATTGCGAACAGGCTGAGTGGACGTTTGGGGTGTCTGGGTGCTTTGGGGCGTCTTGAAGAGTTATGGATTACCTTCAAGACCACCGTCCTTGATGTTGCCGGTAGATATCTTAGAACTCACCGCAGGGCAAAGAAGAATTTTGTCTCTCAAGGGACACTGGATACCATTGACCAGAGTTGCAGGATAGGCTGAATGGCAGAGCCGAGCTGTTCAGGGAGCTGAGGCGTAAAACTGTACATGCACGAAGGGTGGACAAGGAGGCCGATGTACGAGGAATCTGTGAGGGGGAAGAGCATCACCTGTGGTCAAGTGATTCTCATTCTGCTTAAAGGGGAATTCATGCATTGCGTTCATCCAAGCCCATCTCTCGGCATACTGCACTTACAGCAGAAGGTGGCAGGCTCTTGAAAGAAGAGTCAGAAGTGAAGGCCTGCTGGGCCGGTTACTTTGAGCGGTTCTTCCAGGCTGATCCACCAGCTGTCAAGTTGGACGTCAATTGTGTTAGAATCCCTGTTGCTGACCCTCCAATCAATTGTGGTCCACCTTCACTTGTGGAAACACGGGCTGCGGTGAACCGGTTGAAACAGGGTAAAGCTCCAGGGATCTGTGCGATCCATGCTGAACTTTTCAAGGCAGGTCAAAATGCTACACTCGTGTCATTGCATGCAGTTCTGTGCTCTGCCTGGAACACAGGCATCATTCCAACTGACTGGAAGAGGAGCCTTATTGTCCCTCCCTAGACAGAGAAGGGTGATCGCCAAGACTGCAACAACTACCGAAGGGTGACGCTGCTCTCATTGCCGGGTCGTGTCTTTGCTCAGATAATTCTTGAGAGGATTCGCCACCATCTGCTTGAGCACCAGCGTCCAGAGCAGTCAGGCGTTACACCAAAGAGGTCAACGATTGGCCGTATCCTTGCTCTCCGGGTACTCACCGAACGCAGACGAGAGTTTCGGCTATGTTGATCTCTGTAAAAGCGTTTCATTCAGTGAATGAAGATGCCCTCTGGAGGATTCTGGGTATTCATGGGGTGCCACCAAAACTGATCGATCTGATGTCTGAACTCTACCCTGGTACTGAGAGTGCTGTAAGATGTGGGGGTACCATCTCTGACTTATTTCCAGTTGTTACTGGAGTTCATCAGCAGTGTGCACTGGCCCCCACACTTTTCAGCACTTGCATGGACTGGATTCTGGGGAGGATGTCAGAGAGATCAAGCTGTGGTGCATCATTTGGGATGGTTAAGATCTCTGATCTTGATTTCATAGATGATGCAGTCATCTTTGCTGAGACTTTAGATATCCTTTTGGGGGTCCTCGAGGTGCTGAATGAGGAGTAGGAGCCGCTGGGATTACGGATTTCCTGGGTCAAAACTAATATCCAGGCTTTCAATGACACCTGGGATGCTGCTGTCCTGTCTGTGCCTGTTTATGGTGAGGATGTTGAGGTGGTGGAGAGATTCCCTTGCCTTGGCAGTGATATTCATGTCTCTGCTGGCTGTGATTCAGAGGTCAATAGACGTCGGGTCGGGTCTGGGGAGTCATGGATTCGATTGGATCATGTGGTGTGGCGCTGCCGGTACCTGTGCGGGAGGACGAAAGTCTGAGTCTTCAGGTCCTTGGTGCTTCCAGTCTTGCTCTATGGATGAGACTTGGACTCTGACCAAGGATCTGAGACTGAGACTTAATTCCTTTGGTACCAGGTCTCTTCAGAGAATCCTTGGCTATCGCTGGTCAGACTTTGTGTCCAACGAGCGTTTGCTGAGAGAGACTCAAATGAGATTTGTTACCTGCATAGTCCGTGAGCGTCAGCTGCGGCTGTATGGACATATGGCTCGTTTTCCTGACGCAGATCCTGCTCACCAGATTCTCTCAGCGAAGGTGTCTCGTGAGTGGAAGAGCCCAATGGGACAACGACGTGCTTCATGGTTGCAGCAGGTTGATCGGCATTTCAAGGAAATGAGGATGGGCCAGGCATCTGCCTGGGGGATGGCCAGACGGAGGTCCCTGGAGTACCAGCAGAAAGTGGACGCAGCGACGCGCTGCTCCGGCACATGCTCCCATACCTGACCTGACAGGAATACCAATCCAAGAAAGGTACATTTAACCTCAACTCAAATACAAATTTATCCTAAACTAGCAGCACCGCTCCCTTCGGGAGCATTGGCCGAGTTGTCAATTGCTCTTTGTGCCTTCAAACATGTACGCAAAATCTGGTGGAGATCAGGCCAGCCTTGTGTTTTTCTACAATTTTCAGATGTACACACAGACATATATTCGTGTGTGTGTATATGTATATAGATATATGTATATAGATATCTTCTTCTTCTTCTTTCGGCTGCTCCTGTTAAGGGTCGCCACAGTGGATCATCCGTATGATCCGCATTGTGATTTGGCACATGTTTTATGCTGGATGCCCTTCCTGACGCAACCCTGGTCGCCTCTTACGACACAGGGATATGGTACACCTATTTTAACCGGGGTATACACCGGCCCAGTATACTGGTACTCATTTTGCCGACCTCGGAAGGATGACAGGCTGAGTCAACCCCTTGGTGTATTAATTCAGTGACCCAACGGGGCTTGAACTCAGGACCTTTTGGATCCCAAGCCGCTGCCCTAACCACTGCGCCAACACCAGGCTATATGTATATATATATATATATATATATATATATATATATATATATATATATATATATATATATATATATATATATATATATATAGTTACGGATTTTGGAATCCAGTCTGATGAATGCATCCACACATCCAGGTCTTCAGACAGTGGGGTAACCATGGTAACCATGGTAGCAGTGCACCAGTGGGGCGGGGTGAACTTGGGGCGGACGGCACCCCACGGAGACGGCCCGGGGATATAAAAACAAGCGAGAGAAAGCGTGAGGTACGTTCTGTGAGGAGAGACGTTCTGAGATGTTAAAAAAAAAGTGAAAAACAAGCGAAAGAGGGATGTTCTAAGAGGAGAGAGACGTTCTGCGGAGAAAAATTCTGAAGAGAGAAAAAGTCTAGAGAGAAAAAGAGAGAACAGAAAGGAGGGGGAAAAAGCGTTCTGAAGAGAAAAAGTGAGGAGAGGAAAAGCGAAAGGAGAGAGGAAAAAGCAAAGGGCAAGAGAAGCGACCAAGAAGCAGGTGTCTGACCAGCGCCAACGAGACAATTCACCCTTCCTAGTGCTTCGGCAAGCGAGCGTGTGGTGCGCGTGTGGGTGTGAGCAGTGCCGCCAACAAGTGAGGCTCGGGTCGATCACCAACAACACCAGGGTCTAAACCCGCGACAGACTATCTCTGTGCCCTCCAGACGTCGACTGGCATTCAAGGCTGCCCCACGAGAGGGTGCACGGCAAAGCTGGGTGCTGGCGACGGACGTGACACGCACGCACGCACTTTCAGGATGTTTTCGCTTCACGGACGACTTTCTGGTGAGCGAGAGGATTCTCCCCCTCCCCTCCCCTCCCCCTGAATGATCTGCTGGGTACCCTTGTCTGCATTTAGCTGTAAGTCAACCCCCAATAAGCATCTGCTCTTTGTCTCTTTCCTGGCATTTGGTTTATTTTGCTTTGAAATACATTTTTTATTAATCTCAGCAAATAAAAAGTTCTTTATATTTATTTATTTTATTATTAATAAATTATTTGTCGATTTCCAACCGGTCAGTGTTTGTCCTTTCCTTCTATTGGTCAATCATTGTCCGAACCGAGATAGACTGAGAGGTAATTACCACAGATTTGACCACAAAATCGTCGGCACGCACCAGCGGTTAAAACGCTCGGCCACCCTTATTAAAATCTAATCAGATAATATTGGTGCTTTGCCGAGGGCGCGCTCCCTGCTCAGGTAACCACGTGACCTCAAGTTAAACGGAATAGTTACACGGCAGACACTGGAACTCGTGGTTGACTGGGTGGCGTTCGTGGTTTTAAAACAACCCACCATACTATAACGTTAATTGGGAGCGGTGGCCCCAGGTCCGGCTCTACTGAGGACAACCGGGGATTAATCCCCCTGACTGACAAGCAGGTGTCTCGATATCAGTCACAGCAACAAAATATATATATATATATATATATATATATATATATATATATATATATATATATATATATATATATATATATATATATATATACATATTGTTACGGCTATGGAAATTCGCATTACACCATGAAGGGCCCGTAGGTGAGATATCTCTAAGTACATGTGTAGTTAGCCCAAACCCATTGTATAGAGGGAATTTATGTGATTCATCCGGGCTGCGACGCTTTGAGTTAGCCATTTTTTCTGTACTATCTTTATTTTGAACCAACCACGTCTCAACCGCCATCACACAACAACCACGCCACTGCCACCATCTACGCTCCCACATCATCGCATCACCGCCATTCCCAAACGGCACCATTACCATCGAACCACCACCGAAAACCCTCCACCACCTTCACCTCTCTCCTTCTACGGCCATTCCCGCACCACCTGTGAACACTGAACGTCGGGCTGTCTCGGGCCCGTTCAGCAATTGGTGCCGAACGCACCGAGCCGCGAGCGCAAATGGCGGCCTTTCCGAGGGGAAAACTCGGATCAGAAAACGCTTCACGCCCACTTCTCCTCCGTCCAATTAGCGAGCGCGGGGCGGCTTGGCCCCGCCCCCAGGCGCGTGTGTGTGAAGTCGATATGTGCAAATTCTAGGATCAGGGGAGGTTCACGCCCCCGTTTCCTCCGACCAATAGGCGAGCATGGCTCCGCCCCCGAGGTCATTCTAATCCGAATATTTGCATACTGGCTTCTCCTGCCCACCTATAAAAAGGCGAGCGCAAGGCGAATTGAGGGGGGGAGAGTCGAGTCGGTCGGGTGAAGAGAGTGCGGAACTGAGAAGAGTTGCGGGAAGAGGCAAAGGAGCTCGGGTCCGAGGTGAGAAGGACGGCGGTCGGCGACGAGGTTACAGTGTGGGGAAATTGCTCGTCTCGTCGCGGGACCCAAGCCAGCCAGCCATTCCCCTCCCCCAGGGCATCAACAATTCCCCCTTTCCCCACGCTGAGATAGTGCAAAAAGGGGGTCCCGTTCCCACCCCACCCAAAACTTCGTGCCAACGAAACCCGCCAAGGAGCACGGAGTCGGGGCACAGTCGCGCGGCCACATTTGCGGCTCGCCCGCCAACGCGTCACGAGGACGCGGGTAGGACCCCCCCCCCCCCGGTCTCACGGACTTGGCCGCTCCTCCAGGTCACGCGCACATATTGGCCTACAGGCCTGTCTGCCTCCTTGTCTATGAGGGTGGCTTATTTCCTTTGCTTTTGTGTAAATGTGTGTTGGCACCGTCTGTGAAGTAGAACTGCATAAGTGTTGCCGTGTGTGCGCGTAGTCGGTATTAACTCTGCGTCGTTGTTGCTTTTATTGTTTTGGTTGCTTTTTGTACATTTTGACTGTATGGCTGTATATACGTGCTTTCCTTGTGCCGGGAAATAAATGCGCATCGTGTGAACTGTTTTCCCGTTTCGCTTCGTCCTTTCCTAATTGAATCTCCATCCTGCTTCACGTAAAGGGTTTGTAGTGGGTGCAAAACGCCCGGTAAATAATCTGAACCGTCGAGGTCGACGAAAACACTGCTCGGTTATCCCGATAGTGCGGAACGGGCCGCCCAAGCGGCTCGTGTCCGGAGTCTACCTGCGGCGAGGTACGATCGCCCGGTTTACCATCCGCGTGGGAACTTAGGTAGGTCGAGTTTGGCAAACAACCCTATCCTACGCGGGTGGCTGATTGGCACGATTGTGGTGAGGTCGAAAGGCCCACCCATGACTGGCTCCGGGCGATAGTTCCCGGAGGGTCATGACTGAATTGTCCATCCGGTGGGCGACGTGCTGCGATCCGAGTTACGTGGCCGTCCGCACGCCGGCGGGCGCGAATTCGCAACACTGGTGTCAGAGAGCGGGATACAAACTCTCCCGTCTCCAAGCTAAATTCACGGGGAATCGGTTCAGGGGTGAGAGGAGCAACCCCCGATTTCCTCCAAATTACGAGCAGGCCAAATTAATCCCTTACGAGAAACAAGATGGAGTCTCAAGGCGAGCGGGTGCCGGGGGTAGATATGGATGTAGAATTTTTAGAATCCATGGTCCAGGATGAAATTCCCGTGCAGGACATTTCCATTGTGATGCAGGAACAATTCCCCCCCCCACAACCAAACTCAGAGCCTGAAATGGGTGTGGCAGAGGCCGCGGCGTATGACACCCCCCCTCCCTCCCCACCTCCATCAAATCCCCTCCCCGGCTCCCAGCGAAACCGAGACCGATGGTGGCGGATCGGTCCTGCTTTCGCCATAAGTCATCACACAAATGATGGAGATGATCACACAAGCAATGAGGGGGGGAGATGCAACAAATGGGAAGCAAATAGATGGAGTGAATAAACAAATGGATACAAACACAAATGAAATGAAAAACGAAATAAAAGGCATGAATGCGAAGATGGATACAAACACAAACAAAATGGAAGAAATGCAGGGTGAGATGCAGCAAATGGGCCGAAGCCTGCAGGCGGGCATGAAGGCAATAGCGTGCAGTGAAGCGCGGACAACGGAGTGAGTAATGGCGACGCCACGTGTGGGAGCGAACGAGCTGGGAGGGAGTGCAACGATTGTCAGGCCCGCAATGGAGGCGGGTGAGGAGAAAATAATTTGGGGGACGTGTTGGGCGAGACACGTGGAGGTGAAGGGAAACTGTGACGGTGACGCAAGGAGAAAAACTAATCGGGGTGATGGAGACCGAAACGTGTGAGACGAGACACGAGGTGACGACGGAAAGAATAAAATGTATAGAGACACGGGAGATAGAGGGTGAATTGGACGGGATTGAAGACGAGCACACACACACAGACGTAGTGGAGGACCACGAGGGGGAGCTGGCGGACGGTTTCATGACCTGGTGCAAGCAGCTGGATGGCCTCCTCCAGGAACGAGGGGAGGGAGTATGCCCCCTTGAGGCTGATCACGACCAGGTGAGTTCGGTTGTGTCGAGAGAGTTCGAGGGGACGGGTGCTGTGGACAGGTGCACGTGCAGCTTGGGGGGTATAGAGGCCCCGGAACCCCTTGTGGGGACACAAATCCCCAGTGTGGTTGTCCGGGTGTGTGTGGTAACGAGTGTTGTCCCGGTGTGTGTGAGTGCGACCGCGTGTATGGGTGAAGCCCCGCGTGTGCCAGAAGCCCCGTGTGCGAGTGATGTGGTCGCAAGTGTGCCGGAGAGCTTGCTTCCCAGCACGCCGTGTGTGAAAGGGGCACTGTGTGTGGAAGGGGCCACAGGTGCGGGTGAACGGCCGTGTGTGAATGGAACCACGTGTGCAAGGGAAATGGCACGAGTGAGTGAGCGGCCGAGTGTGAGAGAGACCGTGTGTGTGAAGTCGCAGTACGTAAGGGAGATGACGGTGGGCATGTGCGAACATGCAGCCGCGTCTCCCGGTGTGAGTGTAATGGAGTGGAGTGTGAGCGTCGGAACACGCAGGAGTGTGTGCGTGGAATGGCGACGACGACGGCGACAGAGAGACAAGGGCCGGGTAGCGGCCTTAGTTTCAACGGGGACCGCGCTGGGTTCACCCAGCGGCGAGCGCGAGGTCCGTGCTGTGCAACGCACGAGGCCGCCACGTGCTCGCTTGTGGGAGTGAAGCATGGTGTATACCCCGGTTAAAATAGGTGTACCATATCCCTGTGTCGTCAGAGGCGACCAGGGTTGCGTCGGGAAGGGCATCCAGCGTAAAACATGTGCCAAATCACTATGCGGATCATACGGATGATCCACTGTGGCGACCCCTAACGGGAGCAGCTGAAAGAAGAAGATATATATATACATACATATACATACTGTTGCGGTATTCGCGCCCGCCGGCGTGCTGACGGCCACGTAACTCGAATCGCGGCACGTCGCCCACCGGACGGACAATCCAGTCGTGACCCTCTCGGACTAACGCCGGGAACCAGTCACGGGTGGACCTTTCGGTCTCACCGCGATCGAGCCAATCAGCCCCCGCGTGGGATAGGGTTGCTCGCCAAATTCGACCTACCTAAGTACCCACGCGGAGGGTAGACCGGGCGATCGCACCTCGCCGCAGGTCGACTTCGGACACGGGCCACTTAAGCGACCCGTTCCGTACTATCAGAATAACCGAGCGGTGTTATCGTCGACCTCGACGGTTCGATTAATTATCGGGCGTATTCAGCCCACTACCAACCCTTTACGTGAAGCAAGATGGGGATTCAATGGAGGAAAAGACGAAGCGAAGCGGGAAACAGTTCAACACAAAGCACATTTATTCGCGGCACACGGGAAGCACACATATACAATTCCACCAAATGCACACAGAAAAGACACAATGTAATTTACACAAAAAGCAAATGTAAAAGCGAAAACACAATGCAGAGCTAATACCGACTACCGAGCACACGGCAACACTTATACAATTCTACTTCACAGACGGCGCCGACAACACATACCCAAAACCAAGGAAAAGAATACCCTCAAGGATGAGGCAGGCCTGAGGCCGAGACCGGGTCGCGCCTACCCGTCTGGTGATGAGACGCGGAGCGGCGATGGTGCCTCAACTCCGCGGGCCTCGCGGACAGTGTCTGGTAGGGGGTGGGAAAGGGGCCCCCTTGGTCGCACTATCTCAGCGCAGGGGGAAACAGGAGGGGGTTGCTGATGCTCGGGGTATAGAGGATTTTTATTATCCCGCGACGAGCGTCTCCACCTCGGCCAGGTCGCGCTGTCGGCCTCCCAGGGGTGCAGCTCCCTGCACGACGCGAGCACCCCCTCGTCCGCCCTCGCCGCCTCTCCACAGCTCCGTCCCCTCCGTTCCGACTCCAACGCACACGACGACCAGCTCCTTCCACCGCCCGCGAAGTCTTGACTCTCTGTTTCCGACTCTCCTACTCTCCTACTCTCCGCCTCTCGACTCTCTGGACTGACGAACACGGTCCTTTTATCAGCCCCGTAGCTTCGCCCTCTCATCTTTGACCCCCTCCCTTCGACCTTTCACCTCGCTCCCCATTGGCCTGAGAAAAAGTGGGCGTGAAGGCTTTTTGATCCATAAATTTGCATATATCGATCGCCCTGGGGGCGGGGCCAATTCGCCCCTCGCTCACCGATTGGACGGCAAAAAGTGGGCGTGTGTCATTTTTGATCCGTTTTTGAAGCACAAAATCCGTGATTTTGTCCACGCTGTTCAACGTGCGCCCTGCACGAGTCCAACACCGGTACCCACAGCGGGGCAAGAACGGTGGCGATGCGACGGTTGCGGTATGTGACGGGAAGGTCGTGGCGGTTGTGGTGAAGCGGCGTTGTGGTTGGTGGTTGATGTTGTGGTTGTGGTGGTAATCATGGCGGTTGGTCCAAAATAAAGATAGCAAAAGAAAAACGGCTTTCCTGAAGAGTCGCAGCACGCATAAATGACATGTATTCCCACTAGACAACGGGTTTGGGCCTAACTACACATGTACTTACCGAGATACCTCACCTAAGGGACCTAAATGGTGGTTTGCGAATTTGGTAACCACAACAATACATACATACATGTATATATATATATATATATATATATATATATATATATATATATATATATATATATATATATACATATACATATATATATATACATATATATACATATATATACATATATATACATATATATATATATATATATACATATACATATATATACATATACATATACATATATATACATATACATATATATACATATACATATATATACATATACATATACATATACATATATACATATATACATATATACATATATACATATATACATATATACATATATACATATATACATATATACATATATACATATATACATACATACATACATACAAACATACATACAAACATACATATATATATATATATATATATATATATATATATATATATATATTGTTGCGAATTCGCTCCCGCCGACGTGCGAGCGGCCAGGTAACTCGAATCGCGGCACGTCGCCCACAGGACGGACAATTCTGTCGTAACCCTCTCGGACTAACGCCGGGAACTAGTCACGGGTGGGCCTTTCGGCCTCACTACGATCGTGCCAATCGGCCCCCCGCGTGGGATAGGGTTGTTCACCAAATTCGACCTACCTCAGTACCCACACGGAGCGTAGACCGGGCGATCGCACCTCGCCGCAGGTCGACTCCGGACACGGGCCACTGAAGCGACCCGTTCCATACTATCGGGATAACAGAGCGGTGTTATATCGTCGACCTCGACGGTTCCGATTAATTATCGGGCATATTAAGCCCACTACCAACCCTTTACGTGAAGTAAGATGGAGATTCAATTAAAGAAAAGACGAAGCGAAACGGGAAAACAGTTCAACATGAGGCACATTTATTCCGCGGAACACGGAAAGCACACATATACAATTACAACAATTATGCACCAAAAGCAATTGCAACGAAAGAAACACAACGATACAGAGATACTACCGACTACGCGAGCACACGGCAACACTTACACAGTTTTACTTTACAGACGGCGCCGACAACACATATACTCAAAAGCAAAAGAAAAGGGCCACCCTCAAATACAAGGGGACAGAGGGCCTGTGGGCCGCGAGACCGGGTGGAGCCTACCCGTCTTGTGATGAGCCACATATGTGGCGGCGGTGCCCCGACTCCGCGCTCCTTCGCGAGTTTCGTTGGCACTGCTTGGAGTGGGGTGGGAACGGGGCCCCCCTTTTCGCACTATCTCAGCGCGGGGGCAGGGGAAGGGGGGAGGTTGTTGATGCTCTGGGGAAAGAGGATAGCTGGCTTGCTTGGGTCCCGCGACGAGCGACTCCGCTGCGACCTCGTCGCCGACCGCCGTCTTCCTTGCCTCGGACCCGAGGTATCCGGTCCCCGACAGCCTCCGAACCCCGACAGACTGACTCTCCTCCAGACCCGACTTGACTGCTGCTGCCACACTCTGCCGCTGCCACACTTCTCCAACTCGCCGAGCCCAAAACTGACTAAATTCGCCCCGCGTTCGGCGCTTTATAGTACGGCAGGAGAACCCATATGCAAATTTCTGGATCAGAACGAGCTCGGGGGTGGAGCCACGCTAGCCCATTGGACGGAGAAAAAGGGGCGTGAATCTCCCCTGATCCTCGAATTTGCATATATCGATTCTACTCCAACACGCCTGGAGGCGGGGCCAAATCGCCCTGCGCTTGCTGATTGGACGGATCAGAAGTGGGCGTGTATCATTCCTGATCCGATTTCTCCTCGGAAAAGCCGCTTTTTGCACCCGCGGCTCGGCGCGCGTCCCGCACGAGGCCAGGACAGCCTGACGCTCGGCGTTCACAAATGGTGCGGGAATGGCCGCAGAAGGAGAGGCGAAGGTGGTGGAGGGTTTAAAGTGGTGGTCCATGGCCACGGTGACGCTTGGAATGGTGGTGATGCGATGTTTGCGGGAGCGAGTTGTGAAGGTCAAGATCGTGGCTGTTGGCGTTGTTGTTGTTGTGAAGCGGCGTTGTGGTTGGTGGTTGTTGTGTGATGGCGGTTGAGACGTGGTTGGTTCAAAATAAAGATAGAACAGAAAAACGGCTATCTTAAAGGGTCGCAGCCCGAATGAATCACATTTATTCCCTCTAAACAACGGGTTTGGGGCGAACTACACATATACTTACAGAGATATCTCACCTTCAGGACCTGAATGGTGGTTTGCTAATTTCCTCAACCACAACAATATATACATACATATATATGTAAACATATATATACATACATATATACAGATATATATATATATATATATATATATATATATATATATATATATATATATATATATATACATATATATATATATATATATATATATATATATATACATATATACAAACATCTTTACAGATATATATATATATATATATATATATATATATATATATATATATATATATATATATATATAAACATATATAAACATATATATATATATATATATAAACCTATAGATAAACATATATACAGACATACATATATATATATATATATATATATATATATATATATATATATATATATATATATATATATATATACCTATATATAAACATATATACAGACATACATATATATATATATATATATATATATATATATATATATATATATATATATATATACATATAAACCTATATATAAACATATATGGGGGTTATTTTTTTACAAACACACACACACACACACACACACACACACACACACACACACACACACACACACACACACACACACACACACACACACACACACACACACACACACACACACTCCTGTTGGCATTTTGAAGAAATTAATTTTTCGTTTTCTTTGTGTGGGTCTAAAACGCTTCCCGCCACTCACTAAGGAATGGGGTTGTGGATCATTTAATATTACCTTTCACATTGCTGCAAAGGCTAAGGCACTATAAAGCAATTATAAAGAAAAAAAAAACACCCCCATAAAATCAACTATTTTATTTTTTTTGCAAAATTTTTCAATTTGTGTTCCCCGAAAACACCCCTAAGCATTCACTGATGAAGCTCTGAAAGTTTGACCAAGATCCATTTGACCATCTCTGTCTGCGTGGGAGTGTCCCCATTTTTCTCAGAGAGCCATCTCTCTTTTAGTATCATAATAGGATGGTGTTACACGTCTGTGTGTATGTGCGTGCGCATAAGTCTGGATGTGTGTGTGTGCGTGTGTATGTCTGGGTGTGTGTGTGTGTGTGTGTGTGTGTGTGTGTGTGTGTGTGTGTGTGTGTGTGTGTGTGTGTGTGTGTGTGTGTGTGTGTGTGTGTGTGTGTGTGTGTGTGCATGTCAGGGTGTATGTGTGTGCATGTCTGGGTGTATGTGTGAGTGTGACTGTGAGTGTGACTGTGAGTGTGACTGTGAGTGTGAGTCTGAGTGTGAGTGTGAGTGTGAGTGTGAGTGTGAGTGTGAGTGTGAGTGTGTGTGTGTGTGTGTGTGTGTGTGTGTGTGTGTGCATGTCTGGGTGTATGTGTGTGCATGTCTGGGTGTATGTGTGTGTATGTCTGGGTGTATGTGTGCATCTTTTGCAGCTCCTCCCTTCACCTTCCTTCGGCTATGTGAACAAATTAATAAACTAGAACGGCACTCTGTAGAGTGCATACCGCCACCAGGCTGAACAGTTTACATTTTGTATCTCAATGATCGGCTGGATCTAGGGGCAGGACCTGAACAAACATCGAATCCGCTTGTTCTCGTCACCAAACCAACTCATCCACCACGTTTTGTCATAACTCGTCCACAACTTTTTGAAATACTGTGCTATATCTTCGTCGTGTTTTCCCCATCTTGAAAGGGAGAGAAAGGCTAGCAGACACAAACCACCCAAAACCATGCCTTGGGTGCGTTCGGCAGTTTGGTGATGTGTGGAGTAAGAAGACAACAATGTTTTTCTTCTTCTTTAACGGCCACAATTATTGCCACCTGTGGGGTTCGACAGCGGAAGCTGAGCCCAAGTCTTTTCACGAACCGGCTGGCCCGGCCTGACGTTCGAAGGAATTGAATACAAGAACGAAGAGAAAAAAAAAATAAAACTGAAGGTTTACGAAGATGTCGAGTGATGTACAACGGAGAGCGAAGAGTTAGGGTTTAAATCATCCCCATAATCATCGATTGCAAACACCAAGAAAAGAGAAAACAAAAGTGCCCTGCATGTGGAAACCTCGCAGCGCACTCTTCAACGATACCTCTCAACGTGAAGGCGAACAGTACATAGAGCGAGCCCAGCACGGAATACCGAACGAGCCATTCCACAGACTTTCCCTCCGACTCGCATCCTCGTGAAGCGATCAGTTTTACCACAACACACATGCGACATGCCAAAACACTAACATTGTGCAACTCAAATTTGGTGGGAAAAGATGGCCATTGCACACGATTATGTTTGATAAATAAACATGGCACACAAATAGAACTTTCAATTTCCCTTTTGTTTCCAACCACGGAAGCTTGCGAAACCAACCATCGAAACATAAAACCTGGAAGAATAAAAATTGTCATCATTCTTTTGTTTCCAACAGAGATGGTCCAGCTTTTTCGTCCTAGTTGAGCTTTTATTCACCTCTTCCGACAATCCCCAAAGGAATACACATCTCGTAAGGTTCAAAGTGTGAGGAACTTGACAAGTTTACTTCCAATGGGAGGGAGGGGTGAGGAGGTGGAGGTGGTGTCGGACGGGGGGGGGGGAAGAAGGCGGGTGGGTGTGAGGTGGGGGAAGGAGGGTGTCGGTGAGCAGGCATGCTTAAGCAAAACAAATATATTTTAAAACAATATTTTGAAGTTATGATGCTCCTGAAGCACTCCGTACAAGACTGTTACCTCCACCACCGAAGGTGAAGGTTATGTTTTCACCTCTTTCTGTCTGTGTTTATTTGTTTATTATTTGCAAAATCAAAGATTTTTCAAGTATATTGGTCAGTCGATTTTGTTATTCTCTCTGTCTGTGTGTGTTTGTTTGTTTGTTTGTTTGTTTGTCTGTCTGTCTATGGCCTTATAGGTCACAATTTTAAACCGATCTTCACGAAACCTCATCACATGGTACAGTTTGTCATAAGGAGGAAGTCTATTATTTGAGGTCAAAAGGTCAACCATCAGTCAACAACTTGGGTGATATTTCTAAAATCCTCAATTTTCATCCAATTGACTTGAAATTTGAAGAGGAGTTGCATATTTAGTCATTGAATTCAACCACCAATTATTTATGAGGACAAATTAGTTTTATGGATTTTGCAAGCATTGTGCTCTGCACGACGTCATCATCTTCTTGTTTGTTGGTCTGTTTATGTAAAGGATATCTCAAAAAGTTATGGAAGGATCCGAATGAAATTTGGTGGGCAGGTGGGTGCATGACAAGGACGAACTGATGAGATTTTGGTGAAACTCCGGATCTGGACCCGACGACTAGAATTTTTTTAGGTGATTCTTCACCATTGAGAGATTCAGCCAAAAACGAGATGTGGCACAAAATCTCAAAAACATATATTGGGCCCGATATGTTCTGGTGGATCAGGCATTACGGGGCGAGGGTATGCGCTCTACCGAGCGCCCTTCTAGTTAAAGGACTGTTTTAATCCAGGGCTATCACTCATCTCCACTTAAGTATCATTCAATTATCACCAGCATTCAGGACTTACCTTTGATGCTACTCTAGCAGCCTCTGGCGGAGCCACTCTGAAAGTGAGGTGCTGTACAGCACATTTATTATCCTCGCCTCGCCTGAGGAAAGGGTACAGTATTGTATTTGGCATCCGTTTGTCCACACTGAACCTAGGTAGGTGCATTAATTACATTAGACCTCTAAAGACCCCTTAGAACCCCAAGACCCTCAATAACCATTTGACCCCATTGCACCTTTAAGAACCCCAAGACCCGATATAATCCCGAAGACCCCTTTCGACCTTCAAACATGTCAATACCCATTAGATCTTAAATTACACCCTTTAAGACCCTTCACACATTTACAACGAGACCATTTCAAAATTTCATTTGCAATCAATGACCTTTCATGTAGTACATCCTTCCATTTATTTGCAACACAAAATACAACACGCAAAACAAGTCCTGGTGAGGCTCTGCAATCTCTGATTATCCTCTGATTACCTCCACCCACTGAAGGTGGACGGAGCTAACGTTTTCACCCCACTGTTTAATTGTGTGTAGGATATCTCAAAAAATTGTGGACAGATTCGGATGAAATTTGGTGGACAGGTTGGGTGTTTGACAAGGATGAATTGATTCCATTTTGGTGAAGCTCAGAATCCGGACCTCGACATAGGTACCGAATGCCCTTCTAGTCTATGATTGTATTGTTGGCTTCCCAAGCACAAGCAGAACTATGGCGAGGTACTCACTCTAACTCATGTGCACGACATGCAAACATACCAACAAAATGCATTCGTTGTTGCATACAGTAAAAAAAAAGCCACGTGATCGAAGGTATTAGTGTTTCTCACCTCACTCACATTATGGCCAAGATGAAAACGGCCTTCGTATCACCATCTGCATATTGTAATCACATGATGCACCATTCCCGTCTCCCTAGTTACTTAACACCTGGCACATTACAGGGTGGCCACAATGTTTGGCCACCGCTTGTAAAAAAAAAAGAAAAAAAGTGGTATTGCATTTATGTGCAGAGTGTTCATTTGTTTCCTTTTTTTATATCGAGTGAATGTAACTATGGGTGATACAAGCAATCAGACCATTGAATAATGGATTGTTGTCAATGTCTGGGTTCACAAACGCCCCAAAACAGGGAAAAACAATGGAAGAGGTGCGCATCGCCTTCCAGGAACGATTCTGCCAATAAGCTCCCTATAAAAAGACGCTTCTACATTAGGGAGCATAAATTCTTTGCAGCAGGCAACATAAAAGATATGCCAAGAACTGGAAGGCCATCAACCAGAGGTCAGCAGTGTGAAATTGTCGAATAATCCGTTGCCCGGTCAACAAAAAAGTCGACCCGTAAACAATCCGCGGAGCATGGAATATCACTTTCGACGATGCAAAAGCACATGAAGGTTGACCTGAAATTGCACCCATAATTGTCCAATGGTCTTTCAAGAATACTCTGGAATACTTTCAGACAAAAATACTCTGGAAAATGGGGCAAAATTATTCGCTGTAATGACAGTGATAGAGCACAATCAGATCCACTGGACACTTAAGGCTCACGTGTCATATACTGTAAAATGTGTAATAAAGTAATAGAGTACTGCAAATGTATGTGGTATAACTTGTAGAACACTTCAGTGTCAGCCAATATGATAAAAGGCAATGTCACAATTTTTACAAGGGGTGACATGACATTGCGGCAACCCTGTACTGTCGGAGGAAAACAACTCGCCGCTGGAACCTTTCGACCCGAGCCTTGCCTGCCGAGCAGCCATACCAGTCGGTGGTTGCCTTCATCTTGAACATGGAGCTTCCCAACTACAACCATTATTTCAGCCCAAAAACAAATTAATGAATACATTGGATCAGTTTTGCATGATGTCCAACCTTGCTTTCGTCAGGGCAATTACAGAAAAATCCAAAAATGGTTGGAAAATTTTCGGACACGGTGGCGATGAGCAATGCAGGGGGGAAAAAAACCGAGAACAACACTCCGTAGAGCGCATGCCTCTGCCAGGCTGAACAATATACGTTTGGTATCCCACCGATAGGCCGGATCTGCATCCAGACTTAAACCAAAATCAAATCAATTTGTCCTCGTCACACATCCAACCTGTCCACCAAGTTTTGTCCGAATCCACCTGAAACTTTTTGAGATATCCTGCTCAAAGACAAACAGATAGGGGTGGAAACATAACATCTGTCCACCTTTGTTGACGGCGGCGGTAAAAAAAAAAAACAACACCAAGTGACTTGTGCGTGTTATTAATTCATCTTATTGTGTTCAAACATTTTATATTTAATCTCCATCTGTGTGGAAATGTTACTTCCTTTGGATGCTGCTGAAATATCAGTGGAATTCTCTTTTATCCATAGATGGGTTAATTTGTGCACAAAGCAACGGGCATCCTGCACCAAAAGCACTCCAACAAGATCGCAATGTTCTGGCGAACAAGAAAAGGCCTACAAATGCTCACACATCGATTACTCATTGCTGTCTCAGAATATATGTAAATATAAAATAATCAACAAACATTTCAATCCTCCACTTAAAACAATAAAGGATCTGCATAAAATATTCATAACAGCAACAAACATCATTTGACTTTGGATGAAAAGGTATATAATTATAAAAGTATTTAAAAAAAAAACATTCATTCGAATTGGAGAGTTCATAAAACAACTTACCCCGTGCAGTCTAGAGAAAATTTTTTTAAATACAGCCCATGGGCCCTGGTCAGTTCTGACTTCATCGATATTGGATATATTCATTAACATTCATTGTTTTTATCCCAGCCCGAATGAACTTCATACTCATTATCTTTCTTCCTGGGCAAAAATTGAGAAAAAGAAAAACGCTGTGATAAGGTGTAGATATTGCTCCATAGAAGCATTACACCACACAAAAAGCAAAAATTACAAATACTTTTGGAGTTTTAGGACTTTGAAGATTAATTGGTCCTAATGAACTTCATACTCATTAAGACTCATTATTTTCCTCCTGGACAAAAATTCGGAAAAATACTCAGGCAGGCTGTTGACATTGTTCCATAGAACCATTATACCAGACCAGAAGCAAAAACTATGAATAGTCTATGAGTTTTAGGACTTTAAAGATTAATTTATTAGACTAATTAACTAAGTCAATTGGTGACAAATCTGAAATTTTGTTGCGGGAGGTTCTGCAGCATCTCCCCAAGTATCACCCCTCCGAGTTTCAAGTCATTCTGACCACAGGTTGCAGAATAGTGATCGAAAGATTGATTGCGGACAGACGGACGGACGGATCGACGGACATGGACCCCCATTTTATAATAAAGTCACTTCCTTCGGAACTGACTAAAGATGACGTGGGTGGGGTCTGTGAGCGGCAAATTTGATTGGTTGAGATGATGTAAAATGCCGTAAATTTTTGTCCAAGTACTGCTAAGCGAAAGGTTTTTGAAAGTGCAAAGAAGGCGATTTGTGTTCTCGTGTTCAAGTACAGTGTACAATTCAATTTAAATTTAATAAAAGGTTTTAAAAATTGGAGGAAAAAAATCCGGAAGTTTACCGCCGTTGATGCAGCGTCTAAACACTTT
Organism: Eptatretus burgeri; assembly: GCF_056783735.1. Taxonomy (NCBI): domain Eukaryota; kingdom Metazoa; phylum Chordata; class Myxini; order Myxiniformes; family Myxinidae; genus Eptatretus; species Eptatretus burgeri. The sequence goes on from NC_140969.1 coordinate 97,617,263, forward strand.
AACACATTACATTAGTTATTAGCCCCCATTAGACTTGGTCCGAAACAGGGGCTTGTGGATTGGATTTTGTCCTTCCGCAGCCATACCTCGGACACGTATGGACTTATTTTGTTCAAACCTGGCATCAAGACAGTACATGATGGTATACATAAGCACATCATTTTGTTTCACGATTCGATCAAAGATGGCTGACTGGCAACCATTGAAGTTGTAAAAACACGATGTCGAACACATCCTCAACCATTCCTCAGACATAAATTTACCGATCTTGTTCAAACTTGGCACACAGATAATGATGGCTCACATAAGCACGTCATTTGTTTTCGAGATCAGATCCAATATGGCCGGCTGGCGGCCATTTTGTTACTTAAATGTGTCCCCATCCATTTCTCAGACACGCATGGTCCGATTTTGCTCAAACTTGGCACATGCACAGTACACAATGGCAGACACATGCACCTCACTTTATTTTGCTATCTGATCAAAGATGGCTGACTGGTATACTGACTAGAAACCCAGTATTAAACAAGTCCTCAACCATTTCTCGGACATGCGTTTACTGATATTGTTCAAACTTGGCACACAGATAATGAATGATGGCTTACATGTGTACGTCATCTTTTTTTTTCTGAGATCAGATCCAAGATGGCCAACCAATGACACAATCTTCCATGTCACGTGACCACTTAAATCAGCTGCGCATATACATGCATCTTGTAAATATGGGCTCGCCCTTTAATAACTCCATTCAGCAAAATTACTTAAACCACAGGAGTGATGACATTTTATGTCTTTTTCTCCTTGTTCATCCCTGTTTGGGTCCCTTAACGACATCCTTAAAAACAGAAAGTTTCCTGTTTGGAATGATTTTCAGTTCTGTTCGATTGCCAGACAGGCAGACAGACAAATAAATAAATAAATAAAACACACCCGTGGCCGAAGGAAGTGGTGCAGTTTGGCATTTCCTTCTCGTGATGCTAAACAGCTGGAGCTCCCCCTTGTGTCAATTCAGTGTCTGCACACTTAAACAATTTTTTTTGACAGACAGACAAATGGGCATACTAAATATTGAAGCTGATACACCGTTTAAAATCATCTCACTCCTGTCTGCGGATGTGTGATCGGGTCCAATTCAGACAAAGTACTGATAAACTACAGGTTAGTTTTCTGATTCGTGTTCGAGGAACCATTTAATTTAAATTGAATGTTATATTTTGATCACAGACAGAGACAAAGGGAAGCAATTCCATCGCGCCGCTTTTCGGTTCACGTGCGCAGGGCCGTGAAACTCACTTTGTTACACCATGTGTCCATCATTCCCCCACAAAACACACTTCATGGCTACATCTACAATGGAGGGGTAGATCAACAGAAGGATAACGGAGAAAGACCACATGACACGATAAGATTTGTACCATCCATAAAGAAATGTCTTCTGAAAGATGACAGGTCCTTTCTGCAAACCATCAAGACATTTGGAGAGAAACAAAGTTGACATGGACTACAGCACTATTCTACCGATTAAGCGATGCTACTACAAAAATATGAAAATAATCCCAAAATAGAAAGGAAGTACACAAAGTCCTTGCAGCAAACAACACGAGGTAAGTTCAACATGAAGGCGCAGAAACACACGGGTGCACATTTCTCCCACGACCTTGGCTATTTCAGGAGAGGCATCTTTCGCCACCATCGACAAACACGTCCAGGCAGATAGCAATCTTGTGGAAATTAGAACGCCCTGAGCAACAATTAATCGCACATGGACTTCTCATCAAAACAGAGCCTTTGCAACCATCCTGTTGTGAGAGCAGCTTCCTGAGTGTCCCGGAATCGCTGTGCATGATGCACGTCAGAAACCGGGATGGGGCAATGGCAAAAGCTCGTGATTGGATATAGGAAGGTCGATGGCACAAACCAGGTGCATAAACATTCGTGTTCATCATCAGATTGGACAATGATTCAGTAGTCTCACTTGTTATCAAGCTCAATGGTTGAGATTAAAGTTTGCAAGGAACAACGCTTGTACAGCATTATTATTTTGTATACAGCCCGTGGCTGCATCATTGCTGGGAATGCTGATGCAGTGCCCCCTGCTTCCAGCAAGCTGGTACTCATTTTGCCGACTTCAGAAGGATGACAGGTTGAGTCAACGCACCTGGTATTACTTAACGGCACAACAGAGGCTCCAACTCAGGACCCTGAGATCTTAAGACAGCAACCTTAAACATTAAGCAAACACCAGGCTTAACAATGCTTGTAAAATAATCCCCACCGGCAATACCGCTAACTACAAGCTATCTAGTATGGGTTTGATTCCTGTCCTGAATAGAAATGGTCAGATTGGTACATCGCAGACAGGCCACTGCATCACAAAGTGCACCGTCCCTTGGATGGACCTCAAGCTGGGTGTCCCGTCTGCCAGCATTAGTTGGTGGGCCTTGTATATCACAAATTTTAGATCACCGACACCCTGGAACAAATTCCAAACTCCTCCATCTTCAGTCAAACGTCAGGCCTGGCCAGCCAGTTCGTGAAAGACTTGGGTCAAAATTTCCCCCCATAGTTGAGCCCACAGGGTGACATGAAGAAGAAGATGAAGATGCAGATGAAGATGAAATAAACAGTAACTTTGCACAGAGACATACACAGTGAAATAAGATTTGGGATGTTACAGAAAAGGTCAAGAGATCGAATTGTGGGCCATATTGCTTGGCAATGCCATTTCCTGGCAAGCCTCATGCGGCTACAAAAAAGAAAAGCCTATTCTTGTAAAGTCCTCAAAAGCTGAGATACAACCTCATTTGGGTGGATAACAAAAAAGGCTCACAAGTCTCTGAACCACAAGGTCATGCAATTGACTTCCTCACGAGTTTCCTATGTTTTTGAGCTCTGAACTATAATGGTGACTGACGTGCAAAAGGCGAGCGCGTCTTCGCGCAGCTCTGCCTCCAGCAATCACCCTACACTAGGTGCGTTCGCCTGCACACGCAAAACCCTGCTCTAGTTTTCATGCCCACACAACGTAATTATTGAGACAAATGGGGTTTGAATCGCAAATGATATGTTCATTTGGAAAAACCCTTTGTGTTTGCTGTGACAAACAGAACAAAAGAACAAAACATTAATTATGTTGGGACAAACAGACACATCAATGCTCTGAAACTTATTCCTCTCTGCCTTCTCTGTCTGGGCTGCACCACACCTCCTCTCACCCCCCCCACCCCCAATTTTTTTTTTTAATCAAATTCCTGTTCTACTTGGGATGCATGAAACAAATTCGTCTTTTCCTGACGAGATGGAAGAGCAAATGCCAATTGTATACATGTATGGATGTATGTATCGTATAGGGGAGGCAGGATGACCTCGAGGTACGCACACTCACCTCCAAGCTGTCTCTGATGGACGTTAAATCTGTCTCTCGGATGGACGTTAAACGACAACCCCATCTGCTGGCATTAGTTGGTGGACGTTAAAGATCCCACGGTGTCCTTCGCAAAGAGTAGGAGAGCTATCACCAGAACATTGGCCAAATTACAAATTCACGGCCTAACTACCACTGGGAAAGCAATGACAAACCACCCAGCATGATCCTTGACCAAAAACTGCTTCGGCAGCACCGGTGCTCTGTATGTATATATATATATATATATATATATATATATATATATATATATATATATATATATATATATATATATATATATATATATATATATATATATATATATATATATATATATAATCACCGTGGTGTTCTGTCTTTAAAAAGGGTGGACTTGGTTACAATTTTCATTGGTCTCTTAAGATTTCCCATTTGAGGACCAAGTTCTTCCAAGAGGCCTCAAATGTCTCAATGTCAGGTACTTAAGTGTCACCAATTGAAACACAAGCATAAGGAGATCAACGTATTTCACAAAGGTCGTGGGATTTGAATGGGGTAGATGGGAGAGAGAGAGGGATGGGGTAGAAAGAGGAGAAATGGAAGGGAGAGAGCAGAGGTCAAGACCTCCGCAGGAGGAAGGAAGTAGAGGGCAGGATATTATAGAGGACGTGGAGCTTGCTCCATAGTGAGCTGTGCCTTTGCTTTATCTGGTGGGAAACACGCCCAGCTAATCAGCACCCACTCTGCAGTCACACCTTCCTGTCTTTGTTCATCATTCACCCACCAAGCAGCCATCACTCACAGTGCACAATAGCAATTGGGCGACGTCATTTGGAATGGTCTCCTACAGGTTGAAGTAACTGTGCATTTTGCTTGCAAAGAAAGGAGGAGAAAACAGAAAACGTTTGCTTTCTTCAAAAAAAAATTTAATTTTTTTAATCATCGTAGAGTTTAAAAAGTAAAATAAAAAATTAAAAAGTGTAAAAGTATTAAAAATAACCATGAAAAAGATGAAGCAAATAGGTCATCTATTTATTGCGTATGCAAATATGACAAATTTTGAACACGAATATCCCCTCTCTCCCTCCAATCCACTATTTAAAAAATAAATAAATAAATGTATTTAAACGTCACTGATTATGCTTCAGCATCCCACACACTATATTTATTTTCAATACAATAACTGAGCAGAGGACGAGTAAATTAGTTCTTGCTCATGAAGGCCAGCATAGATTTTTTTTTACTCGGATTAAGGGTCAACGCCCTAAACATCAGCATCTCTGCTTCCCACGGCGGTTCACATACTCGATCAACTTCCTGTTGATTTCATCCAGATGACGAGATACATTGCATATTCTATCAAAAAATATTTGTAAGGAATAAAAAATATATATAATAAAACTAAAACATCATTTGTCAATACCAGCAATGAACCAATCCTTTCAGATGGGATAATTCTCCAGGATTATGGACAGGTTAATTCCCCATACTTTTATGATGTCCATGGGGTATATTATTATCCCCATGTTTGACAAAAACTGGGGGATATGGTAATCGGCTCTGTCTGTCTGATTGTCTGTCTGTCGTATAACGTGTATGTCGTATATGATCATAGATCATAACTTAGAAGTTATGATCATAAGATGGCAAGAAGGTGCAATAGCAGTCTACTTTTTGGCCCCACCCCCTGGAGTGGGTAAAAAGGTCAAATACCGAAAAATGTAATTACAGGCACATTTTCAAGCATTTTTAGATGAAACTTTGTAGATGCAATTAATATTTGGAGACAAATAAACTATGTAATGATTTTTTTTTGGCGGGGGGGGGGGTTGACCCCTGGGTTCATGCCCCAGAAAGTGGTGACTTTGGGTCACAGAACTTCAAAACGGGGGAAAAATATGTTTTAACTCCAAATTTGAGATTGGGTCATTTCTGATGGAACGTTTTGCTCTTTTTCAACATTGCTTTAGGTGGGAAGCGTGGGGATTTGCGATGGCTTGCCACAGACTTCACTCGAGGTACAACTTGTAATACCGGCTTCTACCTGGTGGTGCTATTTGATAAGCATTTACATAGAAATAATTGGGTTCCTCCCCACAACATGAATCCCAGGGACTTTTTTTTTTTAACTGCCTAAAACCATCTTGTGCAAACCATGAGTGAACCACCAGTTTTCAACTCATTCTGTCCAGCGGTTTAGGAATGCATGGAAGTCAAACATAAACAAACATTTCAAATTATTCTGTCATCTCAGAGGCCTAACTAATGCAGACAATTCACCGGAGAGCTAAACACCTCCGCAGATGACCGAAGCGATGTTTGAATTTACACTTTACTGTGCTCATTAACATTTACGATTCCCCAACGATCACCCAATAAATAAACCATAATTGGCAGTTGGTCATGGGCGATGGCAGGAAAGCAGGAAAATGTTTCTTTAAATGTTTATGGAGATAAATATGAACAGGATGACAAATAAATAAACAGAACAGATGTGGCGGTTGACAAACAGATAGGGTTGAAAGGCGAGGACCTGTACCCAAACCAAGGTGTCAAACTGACTCGATCAAGATACAAAGGGAGCAGGTGAGGAAGTGTTCAGGCACTAGCTGGTCTTGGCCTAGGACGACCGTGGTCATGCAGGTTGATGTGGCAAAAGACTAAAGGTGTAACACGGGGCGGGAGAAGAGAGGATGGCACGACTAAAACCATCTTGTGCACCCACGTCTCTGCGTGGTCCTTACCTCCGGAATGACAGAGTAGAGAGAGATGACATCTTAAACTAACTGGGGCGAGCATGCATGGACGCGGCTTCTCAGCCCTTCGGGACCACCCTTGCAGCAAGCAGCTGCTCCAGAAATCGGCCACCCGCTGCCTATGAATGGCTCAATTTTTCGGGCCATCGCACCCTATGGGGCAGCCCCTCATTAAAGTGTTCCGCTCTTCACAAGGACTCCACAGCTCACTGCAATGCCATGGCCTTGCACACCGGACATCACACCCGGAATATGTGCGGAGTGCATGTGATATAACATGGATGAATGCACACGAAAGAGTGGGACATGGATCGACCCGGATGGGAGTAGTGGTTAGTGTAGCGGACCGGAGGGGTGAACCTCCTGAGCGGGACAGACTTGTATTGGAAACCATGCCAGCCCCGCGAGAGACGCTTGCTTGGCATGTCCGGGAGTGTGCGCGGTCCGTGCCTCGCAGACCGCCAAAGCATGGACGGTGGTGTGATGTGTTGATGGTTTCAGAGGGGCCGGCGTGGAAACGCTCCGTGACAGATAAATCACTGGAGCACGGACGGCGAAACAGAACGGATTTGGCTGCAAATTGTTTTCCACGGGGACCAGGTGTGCAATATGCACGGTACCCACGGCAAGAGCAATGGTCGTGGCGAGCACGGCTTGGTTCCCAGTGGGAAAACCCCAATTCCCAGTGGCAAGAATTCAAACACAAATTGGCTTGCAACAGACATGTGAATAAGCACCTCCGCGGATACGGGGTTTATGTGGGTAGGAGACGGTGACAGTAACCCCCATGTGTGGAGCGCAATTGTGAAAAAGCCCCACACACCGGGGCAAAGGAGCACTAGCCTTAGGGAGATGACATTGTTAGGCCCACATGGGGGGTGCCAGCGATGGTAGCCTCTATGTGGATACCGAAGCAGCGACCATGAGGGAGGGCTGGGATAAATTTAGGGACCAAGAGCGACAATAGGGACTGTTTAGGTCGAGACATGATCATGTAGTGGGGACATAGCTTAGCGATAGAGTTAAATGGGAGCGTGCGTAGTACAAGGGAAGACGAGGGTGCACGAGATAGTTTGGGGAAATTAGTTAGGTGATGCTGTGTCGGTGAATGGAAATGCATTTGTGTGTGATAAATGAATTATGAGTGTGATGGCAGGGCAATGGCCGGTATGAGTGCGAGTAACGAAATACATGGTGTGAAGGATTGAATGGGGGGAGTGGATCCCACTCAAGGAAACCCAGGGGTTAGTTTAAAGTTAGGTAGAGGGATTAGGTAAATTTATACATGGATGTCATTATGCGGTTGGTGCTGATTGTGGAAAGTTAAAAAATAAAAATAAAAAATTTTGTGTTGGGTGCAGGAGATAATGGACCGGCTGGGGATGTGGCTTGTGAGTGCAGTGTTGATGAAACAGGCACCCCGGGCGCTGGGGGCTCGTTGGCCAGGTGAGGCCGTAGGTAGGTCCAGGGGACAATTAGTGTATTCGTGGACGCAGGTACCTGAGGAGAGGGGCCTGGCATGCCAGTGTAGTGTTCAATGGGACCGGGTGCCTGAGCAGCGGGACCCGAGGCACCAAAATGCCAAGTGGGCATCGAGGGGGGAGTGCCAGTGAGGGCATCCCCCATGTTAGGGTGAGGAGCAGGCAAGCTCGGAGGCACAGCGCCAGTGACCCGGGGGTGCTCATGGTGAGCATGAAGGTGGGCAAACCTGCTATTGGAGCCACACGACCCAGCCACGAAATTGTGCGATGGCACAGAAAGAAAATTTGGTGGGCAAGGCCCAAAATTGTGAGAGCACCAACACGTAGGTGATGGGAATTTGGGTTTTTGGAACCCCATAGTTTAACGAAGGCCTCTTGGCAGGGTATAACCCCGGGGAAAGTTTAAAAGTGAAACAATATTAGCGGTTAGGATTGATGAAGACCCCTTCGCACCATCCACTGTTGGGATGATCGCCAGCTGCTGGGCTTGCCCTCCTGTCGGACTCGAGAACGAGACTTGTCACGATGTAAGTGTAAGATTGCATGTAGTTCAGCTCTTCCCTTCCAAGGAACCTTGGGGGGATTGGGTATGAATTTGGCAATGGGGATAGTGGGATATGGGAGACGAGATGTAGCGACGAATTGTAAAAAGAGGGGGGGCTGGGGTAGTGTATATGTGAAAGACAGATGGGTGCGGACGAGTAGGGCCAACCTCGAGCTATCTCTCCCGGCACCACCGCCACTGCCCCAGGTATGTGCACATCAAGGACCGGCTGACCATGTTGGTCAGACCTGGTGTTTGGCATTACCTGAATTACCTTTTTTTCATGCTGTTGCTGTTTGCTGTTTGGCTTTGTCTCACCACTGCCCCAGGACCATCAAGGCTGTTCTACATCAAGACATCACTCACCTCACTTCACCATTTGCTCCGTGACCTGTGTTCCACCCACACCTGTTCTGTGGACTGCTACTTGCTGCAGCCTCATGCCAGGTGACACTGTTCCAGTTATGAAGGTGGTTTTGTTTGTTTTAACTGCATTTACTGTAGCAGCATGCCACCACACTTATGGAATGCCCTTTGTTGCAGCCCCTTTCAACCAGCTCATACCAGTTTCCTACCAGCTTCCTACCAGCTCATTCCAGCTTTATACCAGCGCATACCAGCTTTCTTCTGGCTCATGCCAGTTTGCTTCAGTTGTTTTGCCACGTATCACCATGGCCATAACTGCATGAACGCAGCTCTGTGGAGGAAGTGGCTGTTCTTGTTGCTGCTTCTTGACCATTTTTGTGAAGAAGGCCACAACGTTTATGGCCTGTATGCCGGTCACTAGCCTGCCAGTTTATTTTGTTAGGTGTGCTGGTGAAGAGCATGAAGGTGGCAAGAATCAGCAGGTGTTCTTCCACCTCTCCACAATTTTTCTTCTGTATTTCTTCAGGTCCTGGGTCAGAAATTGTATATAGTTGTGTCAAATA